>NC_069005.1:10409283-10412699 GCF_001194135.2 Octopus bimaculoides | reverse complement strand
ATACATGTATGCATATATATCTACTTAAAATATATATGATATTTACATTTTATATACATATTTACTTAATATGTACATACATACATACACACATACTAACCTACACACACATATATGTGTGTGTGTGTGTGTGTGTGTGTGTCTATAAAAAATCGATAAAGTAAATAAGATATAATACATAAATTTAACTTAAGGGGAAACGAACCCATAACGAATTTGTTGATGCCTGTCAACAACTGAATTTTTATTTTCCGGATTTTATTCATATATTTTTTTTTCTTTTAATTTGTTTTGTTTAAGAAGGCGTCGAGCTGGCGGAAACGTTAGCACGCCGGGCGAAATGCTTAGCGGTATTTCATCTGCCGTTACGTTCTGAGTTCAAATTCCACCGAGGCAGACTTTGCCTTTGCCTTTTATCCTTTCGGGGTCGATAAATTAAGTACCATTTGCGTGCTGGGGTCGATCTAATCGACTGGTCCCCACTACAAAACATTTTGGGCCTTGTGCCTAGAGTAGAAAAAAAAATTGTTCTGTTTAAGTCAAAAGGCATAATGTGTTATAACTAAGCACAAAGTCAGTGATGGACATTGTCGGTTTATATGTCTTTAAATAATTTGGATCTCTGCAGGAATATATCAGGTCATCCCATAAGTTCTGTCTGAATTTTGAATAAAGAAAACAAGTGATCAAATGTTATATTTAATTTAAAGTTAATCATCAATGTACTTTCCCTGATTATCTATGACTTCCTTCTATCTATTTTTTTCTATAGGTTCAGCTTAGAGCTGCGACCATGCTGATGCACCGCCGTTTAGTGTGTGACGCTTACGGCACCTAGGTTTCCCAAGCGGTCACCCATCCAAGTGCTCACAAGGCTCGACGTTGCTTAACTTCGGTGATCGGACGAGAACCGGTGCTGTCAACGTGATATGGCCGTAACAAGCTTCTTAATCCCATCAATGTAAAACTCTTTTGGTTTCAAAGCGAAGAACTCTGAAATGTCTGTTTTGACCTCCTCCTGGCTTGCGATAATTGTGTTCCCCAAATGATTCTGTAAACTACGAAACAAATGGTGACCTGAATGAGCAAAGTCGGGAGAATAAGGCGGACGAGGAATTTTTTTTCTGATTAAGCTCTTCGATCTTCTGTGATGTGATCTTTGCAGTGTGGGGACGCGCATTGTCCTGATGAAACATCACTCCTTTTCGATTCACTAAAGCAGGTTTTTTTTTTCTTGAAAGCTTGATTCAAACGCTCTAATTGCTGACAGTAGACTTGAACATTGATTGTTGCATTAGGTGGTAACAATTCAAAGTGAATTACTCGTTTGCAATCCTACCAAATAGAGAGAAGGCTCTTTTTCCTATGAAGTTCCCTTCTCGGTTGTGATTGAGCTTTTTCCCTTTTACCAAGCCGCTGTTTACGACGTTTAACACTTCGATAGAAGATTCATTTTCCGTCACCAGTCACAAGTCTATCCCAAAAAAGATGAAATGAGTTCGCGAGAATGGAGAGAAAAGCAGACGTCAACTCGGGATCTGCGGTTGCTTTCGAACAATTCATGAGGCACCCATTTTCCAAGTTTAGGAACCTTCCCCCCCCCGCACACATATATATATATATTCTATTTCACTCTACTACACTCACACACACGCAAGCACACATACGCACATACATAGGGCACACAAATATACACACACATATACGCACGGACATATACGTACGGACATATACGCACACACACACACACAGGCATATACACACATACGCACAGTACCATGCAGACACACACACACGCGCACATACACACATATACGTACGCACCCACATACGCACACACACTTACGCACATACGCAGACAGATATATATATACATGCGCATGCGCACACACACACACACAGTTATGTCTCTACACGCATGTAGAGACATAACGCTTGAACTCGTTTTCCTTCACTCACAATCGATAATACACACATGAACACACACACTTAACTCATACAGTCTCCCTTTTTCTCTGTCTGCTTCTCTCTCCCCCACTTGTTCCTTCACAAACACATACAAATATATTTTCTAACACACACACACACACACACACACACACACACATGCATGCACAAGAACTTTTTTGCATTCTCCTTGAGATATAATCGATTTTAAAGAAAAGCGAGCATACTATTTCACTCACAAATAGAGACATATTCTCTTTCATCGACACACCAACACAAACAAACCACCACTCCCCCCACACACAAGGTGTGGAGAACAAGGGAGAGAATAAACAAGCCAAAACAGAAGGTAAACAAAGAATAAATGGCTAAAATGTCGAAAAGGAGCGACGAATTTCATTTATGGTAGAAATTACGTTAAATACATGTTAACGCCATGTATGGCACTTATAGCTGGATATTCTGTACAATACTTCGTATAATGTGTGTGTTCACGTATCTATGAATTATCGAGTGGTAATATGAATCCCCATTTAAACGTGGATGTTCTGTTAGAACAAACTATACTGCGATAGTTACCATGAGAGAAATTCTCACGTAGGCTTTTAGTGCAAAATGTATGGATGCTTATATCGCTAGCAGGGAGATAAATCGCCACCAACTCCAGCGTCGAGACGACCAGATCACGTGATTTCGCCTTCCTTGGTCTCATCGGTGGTAGACTCTCGACTGCTAGAGATAGCAGCAACTCAACTCTCTGTCAGCGATATATAGACAATCAGTGCCTGAATAGGAACTGATTTTGCGATTAGTTAATCAGCTTGTTAAGAAATATATATTAGCAACAGAGGAACAATTAATACTGAGAGTTAATGCCTATTCCCACTTAAACGTGGATGTTTTACGTGGATGTTAATAAACGTAATGTTTATTCCCACTTAAACGTTAGAACAAATGGCAGCGAAATTCACTGCTATCTCAAACAGTCGAGCGCCCATCATTGACAAGACCAATGAAGGCCGAAATAAAGGTGATCTGGTGGTTTCGAAGCTGGTGGTGACGCTGATTTATTTCCCCGCCAGCGATATAAACAAGAATGCATTTTGCATCAAAAACCAATATGAGAACGGAGTGTATTTTGTTTTACATTAAGATCCACGTTTAAGTGGGGATAGATATTATCACTCGGTATTAATACTGCCTCTGTCATTAATAAATATTTCTTAACGAAATCATTAGCTAATCGCGAAACCAGCGCCTGTTCTGGGTCTGTTATTCTCTATATCGCCTGTGAGGAGATGAATCGCAGCTATCACTAGAGGTTGAGCATCCATCATTGACAAGGCCTAAGAAGGTCGAAATCATGTTATCTGGTTATCTCTAAGCTGAAAATGGCGGGATTTATGCACAAAAACCGAATTTAAGATATTTAATCATAGTACACACGTGCCTATGCCTGTGCATATATA
>NC_069005.1:10408240-10408999 GCF_001194135.2 Octopus bimaculoides | reverse complement strand
CGAGTGTGTGGGTGTGAGTTTCTTAATGTGTGTGTCTTCGTGTCTGTGTTTGTTCCCTCTCGCCGCTTCAGAAATGAATTAGTTTATTCACGATTCCGTAACGTAGGCCTTCGGCAAAAATAACCATTCGGATAAATAACTACAAGGTTTGAAACAAAAAAAAAAAAGATAAAAGATGTAATGACATCGATTCGTTCGACTAAAGTCCTTCAAGACTGTACTCCAGCATGGTCGCCATCCAGTCACTGTAACAAGTGACAGGTTAAAGATAAATAAGACATTTCAAATCAATACACAGAGAAATACCTTGTGGGACTTGCTGGTAATACATGCCAAACACCCCTCAAAAGACATCGAACGAACTTGAATAGTAATGCACTTTGAGCAAGGTCTTCCGAGTGGGGATGGTGGAGAGAAAGGTCACATTGTGCCTCACAGGTTCGTGGTAAGTCATGAATGCGATGCGTTTGATCACAGGCTAACTGGATTAGCACTGACCTGGGGCTAAAGAAAGTGCAACTGAATCACGCAGAATGGCGCGATCGACCATCACCGTTATTATGTATTATCGCCTGAATCATTGAATCGCTGAAATTATCGACGACACGAACGCGGCTTTCGTCATCATCATCATCATCATCATCATCATCATCATCATCTTCATCATCGTCATGACTTTTCATGACCAGTGTCAACGGGAAAATCATTTGCTTTCGCTTCCGCTCGAATATAAAAGTATATACACATGGATATATGTAT
>NC_069005.1:10405365-10407033 GCF_001194135.2 Octopus bimaculoides | reverse complement strand
T
Organism: Octopus bimaculoides; assembly: GCF_001194135.2. Lineage (NCBI taxonomy): Eukaryota > Metazoa > Mollusca > Cephalopoda > Octopoda > Octopodidae > Octopus > Octopus bimaculoides. The sequence continues at coordinate 10,407,032 of NC_069005.1, read as the reverse complement.
ATATATATATATATATATATATATATATATATATATATATATATATATATATATATATGTATGTATGTATGCATGTATGTATGTAGATGCATATATATGTGTGCATGTGTATGTATGTGTGTGGCCATCTCTTCCACCATTCGCAGTAAAGTGACTCTACATTTCTCTCATACATTCTACACGCACAACACCAAAGACAACAGCAAGTGCTTCAGCAAAATGTAAACAGCAGCAACTGTAACGATAAGAATAACAACTACAATAATAATAACTACAACACCAATTTCACCAGGAACAACACCATAAGACCACCACCACCACTACCACCGCTGCCGCCGCTACATCAGCCATTCACAAGGAGAAGAAGAAGAACACCAACAACAACATCAGCAATTACAGAAAGAGTGTGATTAAATCTGAAGTCGTTGCTTAACATTAGATGAAATCTTTTAACACGGCAACAGTTAGAAAATTCAAAGGCTCCGTTAACATCTCTCAAACTAGGTTCTTCCCCACCATCTCTCTATCATTTTTCGTCTGAAACACACACATATATATAACTACATATATATATATATATTTATATATATATATATATATATATATATATATATATATATATAGAGAGAGAGAGAGAGAGAGAGAGACAGAGAGAGAGATATGTGTGTGCGTGTGTGTATGTATCTATGTATGTATGCAGGTATTATCTATATATATACGTATGTATGTATAAAGATATATATATATATATATGTGTATATACGTATGTATGTATATATACATACACATGTCTATATATATATATAGAGAGAGAGATATATATATATATATATGTGTGTGTGTAGATATATATGTGTGTATATTTTCATATTCATTTACGTTAGCACGTGTATTTGTACACATATTGTATATGCATGTAATGAGCGTGTATATGTATATGAACATATATATATATACATGTACACACACACACGCACACACACACACACACACGCACACACACACATATATATATATATATATATATATATACATATATATATATACATAAACATATATTTACATATATATAGATATGTATATATTTATATATGCATGTTATTAATTTGTGCATATATTCATACATACATACATACATATAAATATACATACATTCGTTTCTATATGTATATATGTGTGCGCGTGTGTGTGTGTGCGTATGTATGATGCGAATGCGTTTATACGTACTTGTACTTTGTTACTGAATGCCTGTGCTTACGTGTCTGCGCGCGTGCCTCTGTATGTGCTCATATAATATTCCGGCAGGAATTATTAAGACAGTAAACGGTCGATGGAAATGAAGTCTTTATCTTCGTAATAGGTCTCATTGTCGAAGTGTTTGTATGAGAGCTGAAACATATATCTGTCTTCCTACTGATAAGCAACAACCGGCGAATTAAGTTGGCTTCTGATAAAATAGACATAGCTTAACTGAGAATTCTCTATGAATTGAGCGATCAGATTATTTTAAACTCGTAATAAAACGATCAACTATTCATGCTTATTCAATATTCTTAATTTTCGGCAAAGCTCTTTAATTGATATGTCCAAATATGTATGTATATATGAATGTATGTACATATATATATATATATATATATACATGCAAACACACAAAGATATATATA
>NC_069005.1:10402775-10404618 GCF_001194135.2 Octopus bimaculoides | reverse complement strand
AGGCAAGGCGGGAAATATCGTATTTTGCTAAATGTGAGGAACGATAACGGAAACAGAAAAGAGAAAATTCCGTGTTGTGACGGAGTGAATCCACAAATATCTGGATGAATGGACTAGCTCTGTCTGTGTCTGTCTGTCTGTCTGTCTGTCTGTCTGTCTCTGTCTGTCCCTCTTTCTTTCTTTCTTTCTTTCTTTCTCTCACACGCACACTAATGGTACAGTCCGTACCCGTTATGCTTCATCCAAAACGCTTTAATGTCCCAACATTTACACGCTTCCCAATTCACCAATCCAAAGTGGATTTATTTCACATCCTCTCGAATTTCTAAAACCTTATGACGTCAGCAAGATAAACTTCTCGCTGGCAAGAATAACGTTTCTAAAACGGATCGGGAGACTCGAAGGATTACTTTGGTCTCATGACAGTGCGCCTGTTATGTGTGTAACAGATGGGGGATCGTTTTCTAAGGGCAGCCTTCGACGTTTTCTGCCCAAGGGATTTTTAACACAATATTTACATTTTATTATTTATAGATTCATCTGCTTCAGGATTCACCGTTCTCAAAAAGAATCGTTTCATGTTCTCTGGAATTTTCTAAATATTTATGACATCAACAATATACATAATACATGGATACACACATACATACATATATGTGTGTGGGCAGTGTGGTAAGTTGCTTGCTTCCCAGCTACATGGTTTCCTGTTTTACTCCCACTACATGACACCATGGCCAAGTGTCTTCTACTATAGCCTCGGGCCGACCAAGGTCTTGTGAGTGAATTTGGTAGATGGAAACTAAAAGAAGCCCGCCGTACATATATATGTGTGTGGGGGGGTGTAAATATATATATAGTTGGAATTTACAAAAGACAAACAAACAAAAAAGACGAAACACGTGTGTGTAAACAACAAACAGATGTATTAGTTTAACGCTCGGGAAGTGAGAAAGTCTTACGTTTCGAGCCTATGCTCTTCAACACAAAGGAACACAAAAATAAACAGATGCTTGTGTGTCTGTGCTTGTCCCCCAACATCGCTTGACAACCGATGTTGGTGTGTTTGCGTACCTGTAACATTAGTAGTTCGGCAAGAGTGAACGATAGAATAAGTACTAGGCTTACAAAGAATAAGTCCTGACGTCGATTTGTTATACTAAAGGTGGTGGTCCAGCATGGACGCAGACAAATGACTTAAGAAGTATTTAGTCGTATAATTCGACACCCAGGACTTAATCTTTGCTAGCCTAGAACTTATTCCATCGGTTAATTTTACCGAAACGCTAAGTTACGGACCCACACCAACATCTGTTGTCAAGCGATGGCAGTGTGAAGTGCCCAACGTGCCACGCCCAACGTGCAACGCAGTGAGACTCCCCCTCGAACCATGTGGATAGGAAGCAAGTTTCTCATCACTCAGCCACGCCTGCGGCAATATATAATTTTTATATAAATCCAAGGGGTTAGGGACGCTGATACTGCTTTTTATCGTCTGTTTTAGTTGGTTTTTACAGCATCGCAGAGCGCAGCAGCGTAATCTCTAGTGGATGCTGAATTCACTGAAGATGAATTCATGCGCCATTCTGGCGTTCTTCGTGCGGTGGAGAGACGTGCCCAGATATAAGTGTGTGTGTGTGTGTGTGTGTGTGTGTGTGCGGGGGATGGGTATTACGCCTGTAAGTGACGTGTACCAGAAACGTACGCAGTGTGCTCTGCTGCAACTTAGTGGAGTCTTCACTCCAAAGCAACTGTTTATCAAGTCGAAAGCATAACCACAAAGCCACGTAAGCGGCTACGTCTCCGCTTTGCAGTACAAGCAAGACTGCATATATATATATATATA
>NC_069005.1:10396467-10398777 GCF_001194135.2 Octopus bimaculoides | reverse complement strand
ACACACACACACACACACACACACACACACACACACACACACACACACACACAGAGACACACACACACATACACACACACACACACACGCACGCATACATATATGTATGCATGCTTGTATTCTTTAATTATTTTTTAATTATATTGCCTATGTTTATTTGTCCGATGACGCCACTCCGTATTTGCTTATATCCTTTGCTTGAATTATTATTATTATTATTATTATTATTATTATTATTATTATTATTATTATTATTATCATTATTATTATTATCATTATCATTATTATTATTATTACCATCATCATTATTATTATTATTATTATTAATATTATTATTATTATTATTATTATTATTATTATTATTATTATTATCATTATTGTTGTTGTTGTTTATTATTATTACTATTATTTTAATTACTAATTAAATACAATTACGTATAAGGTGTATCCGTGAAATTAATGTTTTCCTCCTGGATTGTGTGCGAAAGTAACGGACCGACCTATGACGCATTTCATCTCTTTACAATGTAACTAATAATGATGAAAAGCCAGCAATATAATCAACGATAAGTCGCGTTGCTAATGGCTACAAATACAGCCAAAGAGGCTGTACTATGGATACATAAAAAGATGAAATAAAAACGATGTAAAAACTGATTTAAATACGTATAACATAATTGTAATATATATTGTTGTTGTTGGAACTCCGTCGCTTACGACGTCGAGAGTTCCAGTTGATCTGATCAACGGAACAGCCTGCTCGTGAAATTAAAGTGCAAGTGGCTGAGCACTCCACAGACACATGTACCCTTAACGTAGTTCTCGGGGATATTCGGCGTGACACAGTGTGACTAGGCTGACCCTTTGAATTACAGGCACAACAGAAACAGGAAGAAAGAGTGAGAGAAAGTTGTGGTGAAAGAGTACATCAGGGTTCGCCACCATCCCCTGCCAGAGCCTCGTGTTTTCGCTCAATAAACACTCACAACGCCCGGTTTGGGAATCGAAACCGCGTTCCTATGACCGCGAGTCCGCTGCCCTATCCACTGCGCCATTGCGCCTCCACAATTGTAATATAAGAGAGAAGTTAAAAATAATACTAAGACAAAGATAGATCAATGATTTACGAGGAAGGTGATGAACGGAGTATATAACCAGACGCAAACCAGTCGTCATATAACCTTATTTCTAAAGGTACAAAGTCTGGGGTTTTAGCAGATGGGGCTCGCGATTTCATCGACTCCGGTGCTTAATGGGTTCATGTTTCATCGATCTCGAAGAGATGAAAGTGGCATTTTAGTCTAAGGCTGTAAATAACTGGTACAAATGTAGCTAAGTATTTTGCTCTCGACGGTAACACTTCTGCCGGTTCACCTAATTATAAGCAGTTGTATATCCAAAAGATTTTGAGAAGAAATAGAAACAGGATTATGAATCATCTGCTGTATAAATAAGCAAGAAGATTCATTAAACATAGAAGCAAAGAATATAATAACCAGATTTACACAAGATATATAACAATGATTAGTAACGAAGAATATATCTAATGAGGAATGTCTAACAATATTGTTAACGAATAGACACACATATACTGGAAGAGAGAGAGAGAGAGAGAGAGAGAGAGAGAGAGAGAGAGAGAGAGAGAGAGAGAGAGAGAGAGAGAGAGAGAGAGAGACTCACACACACAAACACACTTATGGTTTGATAAGTCACTAAGATGGCGAAATATCGAAATATCCATCACTGCTGAATGGGACTGGAGGCGAGTTGTCCCGCCTGTTCATGATTTTCAGGGGTTTTGGACCCACAGTGCAATGAAGTCGTCCTTCACTCGCTTTATCCACAGCGAACCAGCGCACAAACGAAGCATTGAGTATGTGCGGTCGATGATGTTTTTATACACGCACGTACATACACACACACACGCACACACACAACTATATATATATGTATATATATTTTTATATATGACGTTGACCACTAACGTGGACATTCAATGTGCTAGAAATAGATCACATCTTGTGTCTAAAAAGACCTAAATTGTTCTCAACATGAAATATAGCGGGATACCAAAACGTAAGCGGGCAAGACATTTAAAAAAACCGAAAAGGAACATTATTAGACAGGGACAGGTTTCGAACTTTGACAATCTTACTGACTGTCTATTTCTCATCAGTCTGATTTGTAATGGAACCATAATCATCAGAAGCCCATACAAAGTTGCCCACCGCCATAGGTGCGCGTGTATATGGTTCTGCTAATTACAGCTTAATGGTAAAATTCAAAAGTTTTCGTTTTGGCGCGCTAATT
>NC_069005.1:10395645-10396457 GCF_001194135.2 Octopus bimaculoides | reverse complement strand
ATATATATATGTTCTATTTTTCTTATTACAAATTAAATCTGTGCCTGTGCCATATATTTTCATAAGTTCCTCCGGCACGTCCAATTCTCTTTTATGACTTGTAGTTAACCATTGTTCCATGCATACTGAGTAATATAAATATTTTATTTCATAAATCCTAAGTAAATCTGGTCATTGGAAAAATTGGGAACTTGTATCCTATATTTTATAATAAGGCCATGGTAATATGTCTTGTGTATCGCATGGGATACACAGAAGAGGCAAAGTGTTAAATTCATTGTAGCATTTTTCCAAAGAGCAAATGTCTCGTCTATGCTACAGTAAATTTTCTCTTTGTCAATAATATTTTTCAGCCAATCACAGTCCTCGTTACACTGCTGATTTAGATTTTAAAGCAAGGCTATTTTAATACATCTTGTGACGGCCGTAGAAAATGAGGACATAAGATATATTTAACTGTCATTGTTACGGAAAAGCTTAGAGATTATTAGAATTATTTATGAACTAGGTAAGAGGATTAATGAAGATCAAATACGCACTGATATAGCTGTGTATTAATTTGTATCTGTAAATTAAAATTTCGTTTCAGTATGGACTTTACTTTTCATTACTTCTTATATATTTTGAGTATTATGGTACGCTGAAGTAAATATAATTCTGAGGCAGACGTTAGAGACATACAAAGAGTGCACTTTACGGAACGATTATGGAATACAGAACTTGAATATCATGAATATTTATATACATACATATAGAGCTGCCATATTTGATGTATATATGTATATAAATATATATATATATATATATATATA
>NC_069005.1:10392606-10394902 GCF_001194135.2 Octopus bimaculoides | reverse complement strand
TATTTTCATTTCGTTCAAGTCTCTTGTTTCTTTTCGATTTTTCTCGATTACAGAGTACAGTAGGGTAAGAATGACAGCATCTGTGAGAAAAACAACACCAAGGCGCAAGTCATTCCCCCAAACATTTGGAAAGGACATGCTGTACTACTCGGCCTTCGTGCCGGAAGCTCCAATACGAATATTTCAGAGTGTTTGAGTGACAATCTGAGGACAGTGCAATCTCAGGACGTGTACCGAGAATGATAAAAATATAACACCTAGTCAACGTCATGGTGTTTGGAGTGATCACTAATGATGGCGACGTTATGCCTCCATTCATCTTCCCACACGGCCTGACACTCAACAGGTAGTGCTGCCCTGGGTCAAGAGGGTGGCTGCTGAAAAACAACAGCCTGTTGTCTGGCAACAAGACTCTGCACCATGCCACACAAGCAAGAGAACTCAATCATCGTTGTCAGACATTTTCTGCGACCACATCAGCCCTGAAATTATGGCCACGGAATTCCCCAGACTGCAATCCACTATATTATATGTGGGGCGCAGTTGTGCCTAGAGATCAACAAAACTCCTTGTAACACCGAAGATAAGCTGAAAGAAAGGGTTATGGCAGCATTCACCAACTTAACCAAGGACACAGTCCAGAAGAATTGCAAGAGTTTCCGAAGTCGACTGGAGGCCGTAGTTCAAGCCAATAGAGATTTTAAAGAATAAATTTACTCTGTAGTATTTCAAAATATTTTAATGTAATTTTGATAAATATATCTGTTAAAATTGGATGTCGGCTTTAATTTCATATTTGCGTAATTTAGACGACAGTTTATTCACCGCACACTGTATGTATATATAAACACAAATAAACACACACACACAAACACAAACACACACACACAAAAACACACACACACACACACGCACACACACAAAAACTCACACGCATACACACACATACATACATACACATACATATATATATATATATGTATATATATGTGCATATATATATACATATATATATATTTGTATGTATGTAAATCTGTGTCTCTCTATACATATACAGACTCACATACAGACGCACACATTCTTTTATTCTTCTACTTGTTTCAGTCAAGTGACTGAGGCCATGCTGTAGCATCGCCTTTAGTCGAACAAATCGACCCCAGGACATATTCGTTGTAAGCGTAGTACTTATTCTATCGGTATCTTTTGCTGACCTGCTAAGTTACAGGGACGTTAACACACCAGCATCGGATAGCAAGCGATGGTTGGTCACAGTACATACATACACAAGTATATACCTAAGCGCGAAAATAATTCGATATTGACGAATGTTTTGGGAGAGGAAATCGTCGAATCATTGTCCGTAAGTTATGAGAGGATGTGCAGATTATTTACGGTTCAGTTCAGTCCATTATCACAGAAGATTTGCATATGAGACGCGTGTCTGCCAAGTTTGTGCCAAAACCTGCTTTCAAGATCTCATTGATTGTGTCGGGAACGATGAAAACTTTTTGAAAACTTTGCGTAGGCCTCTGAGCAGTTATTGCCAAGCTTATAGCAACATTTATGCAAATTCTCCGCTCAACTTATCCTGTCATGATCAATGCGATGATCACACGCTACCCACCTTCCTTCCTAGTACTGTTGTAAACAGCAGAATTGAGCTGGAACATTGAAACTCAGTGAACATGCACACCATAGCTGAAGGTCAATCTGTGTCAAGCAGCTACACTCTGTATGCTTTAGCTTCGTAACTATAGCGTCAGCCCATATACTTATTGATCAGGCTACTTATTAACTGAATAAAGTTACAAAGCGAGTAAGTTCGCTCTCTCAATATATAAATATCTATGAATATTCATTGCTTGAAAATTTTAAGTCTTTGCTTTCTCTCTATTTGCATGTATACATGCATATTTATTTTGTATGTTAAACCCCGGCAGTTAGTATCTCTTAATTTGTATTATTGTCTCTATATTTGCTCACCTGCATTCTTCTTATAGCCATTGGTTACCCCGCGGACTTGGTCCTCTGTAGAAATTCCAAAGTGTAAATTCAAATCACAGGAGTGCTAATCTTTTCTACATTGAGAATCCCTGGAAGATCTCATCTGCAGACTATATACGTACATACATGCGTACATACACGCACGCACACACATACATACATTATATATATATGTATATATATATATATATATATATATATATATATATGTAAAACAAAACGCATATAATCAATAAAGTATGCGTTTTGTTACATTTACTATTTTTCTTCATATCTACTCCTAATACATCAC
>NC_069005.1:10385393-10388603 GCF_001194135.2 Octopus bimaculoides | reverse complement strand
TATACATACATTCACATAAATACATACACACACACACACACACACACACATATTTATATATATATATATATATACATAATTATATATATATATATATATATACTATGTTGGTAATATCAATTAATGTCTTTCTTTTTCTTATTGTGCTTTGTTTAGTTCTCTGCATTATCATTAATCACAATAGCTTCTTGTTTTAACAGCATGGTCAAATGACAACAAAATGTCGTATTTCTAGTATGTTCGATGTGAAAGTTTGAAGTCAAAAATTTTAGAACCATGTTGATAGAGATATTTGTATATAACATCGATTCTCTGAAGTCATTCTGGGCATCGATCTTTCAGTATTCTTTTTGCTGAGAACATTTTTTATAATATATGATTGTTATCTTTGTACTTTTGATATTTTATAGATTGTATTATATCATGATAAACCATCCTTATGTTTTTTTACGTTGGTGTTTTTATATTATAATCAACAAAGGCGAATTTGTGTGTCCTCACGTTTATTTTCTCCCCTCTTTTCTCATGATGGGCTGATTATGCACGGAACATGGAACATGGAACATGGAAGCTGGAACATATAAAGGTTGCTACGCTTTTCTCGTTTTCCGTTATATGTATTCTTTCGTGTTCACGATTCTTTTATACTATTTTCGTATCACAATGCTTCAAGCACAAACTCTTATATATAACAAACAAGATACGCACAGACGCGTTGACGCCTTTGTGAATGAATGTCTGTGCTTAAATGTGAATGCGTGTGTGTGTGTGTGTGTGTGTGTGTGTGCGTGTGCGTGTGTGTCATGGACAGAAGGCATACCTCTGGCATTTGTTGCAATGGTACCAAACCCTGTACCACTTTCCTAAACTGCACACCAGTCCTACTCGCATTAGCCCTACTTACTCCTTCTCTCAGATAACAGCTTTTTACCGCTTCACCAAGATACAGCCATTTCACGCTAATCCCCGTCCCTCTTCGTGTGAGCCCACCTGACAATTACCATTTTATAAGTTATAATATTATTGCAACACTTTTTCTTCTGGTGCTTTGTGATTTATTATATTATGGCATTTTTATAATATACAGGGTGTTCACAAAGTCTGGGTACATGGGATTAACATATACTTTAAGAAATTATTATTTCTTATATTTAATTGTTTATATTATGATTTTATTTACTCCATGTACCCACATGGGGATTAACACATACTTTAAGAAATTATTATTTCTTATATTTAATTGTTTATATTATGATTTTATTTACCCCATGTACCCAGACGTTGTGGACACCCTGTATCATAATAAACTACTCTAATGGTTTATGTTTTCATGTTTTTTTTAATGATATATTGTAATATATTATTCTTATGGTTTAACTTCTGTTATTTTTGTAATATATTATAATATATTATTCTTATGATTTAAGTGATGGTGTTTTTTAATATATTGTAACATATACTATATTTTTTTAATGCTTTAAGTTCTGATGTTTTTATAATATATTATAATACTTTAATCTAATGGCTTTATTTCGAGTATTTTTTACAATATATCATAATATAGCGTTCTAATCATATTTTTCTAGTGCTTTTATCATATATCATAACATATCATTCTCACGTTTTTACAATGTCTTATACGATATTATAATAATTATTAGTTTATGGTATGGTGTAATATACTTTATGTTTGTTCGTGGTGAATATTTTAACCCTTTGAGCCCTAATCTCCTGGACCTTATTTTACCATATACATAGCACTCCACCAGTGCTACGCTATAGAACGGTACCACGGTATAGAGAAACATAAGCCATCCACCGGTAAGCTGGTGTTACGGGCTCAGACGCTTAATGAAGTATTTATTCAGTTACAACTAGCAGACACTTTGATTTTTCATGTAGCATATATTACAAGTTGTTTATTAGTTTTTACGGGGATTCCGGATCAGTAATATCTGTGTTGATTATTGATAAACGTGTTGATTTACAGCTTTGTTTAATAACATATTCGATTACACTGTGTAACGAAATGTTAATTATTTTTTGTCTTTGGTTGGTAAGTACTATTTCCTATTCGCTTCTATCTAGAAATTAAAGATAATCTTATTAGGCTTAGATAACGCTTAGTTATCAGTGCCTAGTCTTGGGAGGCTCTACGATATAAATATTATAACTATTAGTATCACTTAAATATTGCGATGCAAATAATCAGTTATTAGATATCCATATGCCTTAATAAAAAGCGCAAGTAGAGTATAGAGCTTTATATCCATTAAACAATGACAAAAGACCACTTCATTAACTTCCAGCTGATTATGCGATAAAAAGCAGTACTGTAAAAGCTGTGCGTTTGTACATCATCCTATAATTTCAAAGATACACTTTAATTTCATTGTTCTGATGAAGTTATACAATATTGCACAAGCACTCTGTTGAGCGCACTGTTTCTTATATCAGAAACAGCTGTAAGGTATGCTAAAGAAGGTGATTAAGTAAACGTAAACCCTGTTCCTTTGTCATTCGTTAAATGGTATATGTGTGTGTGTGTGTGAGCGTGTGTGTGTCTGCTTGTATGTGTGTCGGTGTCTGTATATATGTAGTGTGTGGGCGTAATTACTTTCGCGCTAATACAAGTAAGATCTTCTTAAAAGGCATTGTGAAAGAAGAGAATGACATGACACGGTATGTATGTATAAAGTAATGTATATAAGCGCAGTGCACTGCAGATCCATAAAAAAGAATTATCGTATTAATGTCTCAGTACACTTTCATTGTCGTTATCAAGGCATTTGCAAGAAATTCTTTGCTGAAACAATGCAACATCTGCTTCTCGTATGCAGCAAGCATGCATATGTTCTAAGTACACGCACACACACACACACACACACACGCAAAAAGCACACATACACACACACTCACGCACAAGCACAGGCATCTCTCTGTCTCTCTCTGTTTCTCTCTGTCTCTCTCTGTCTCTCTCTCTCTCCATATATATATATATATATATATACATTTAGGTATATATGTATACACACACACACACAAACATATATATATATATATATGTATGCATGTATATATACATATACAAATATAGGTGTATATATATATATATTTATATATATATATACATACATATATATTTAAGCATGTATATATATATACATATATAAATATATTTTTATATAGAGATGTATATATATGTGTATA
>NC_069005.1:10378467-10385132 GCF_001194135.2 Octopus bimaculoides | reverse complement strand
TATATATATATATATATATATATATATATATGTATATGTAGATATATGCATATATATCTATATATTTATATACATACTGATATAGGTATGTATATATATACACACACACAAACACACACATTGATATATTGCATGGTCTGTTTCACATATAAAGTGATTTGTTTGCAGCCAGTTATTAGGGATTGCTAATCTACATTATATCCATAAAACATGCTGCATGAAACTCGCTATTATTTTTTTTATTGTAGTATCTCGGGGAAATGGCTACGCGTAAATATACACACCATGTGTTTAGTTGCATGTTTCTAATTAGCTTTGTTATTTGCATTATTGTTATTGTTGATTTAATTTAGCGTAGCTATTCATTTCGTTTTTGTGATTATCATTACTATTATTATTATTATTATTATTATTATTATTATTATTATTATTATTATTATTATTATTATTATTATTATTATTATTATTATTGTTGTTGTTATTGTTCTTGTTGTTGCTGTTCTTATTATGATTACTACTACTACTACTACAACTACAACTACTACTACTACTACCACTTCTACTACTATCATTATTACTATTAGTATTATTATTGTTGTTATATGCCTTCTTATGTTATTAGGGGAAATCCATGTGATAATTATTATTATTACTATCATCATCATCATCCTGATCATCATCATCTTCCTCACCATCAATATTATTATTATTATTATTATCTTCGTCAACGTCGTTGTCGCCGTCATCATGAACATCGTTAATAATAAGAAATGTAATAATAATACGAGTAATAATAGTAATAATAATGATAATTATAACAGCAATAAAATAGCAATAATCATAACAAAACTAATTATAATAAAAGTAGTAGTAGTAGTAGTAGTAGTAGTAACAACAAAACGATAATAATAATAATAATAATAATAACAATAATAATAATTATAATAATAATAAAAATAATGATAATAATGATAATAATAATAGTAATAATAATAATAATAATAATAATAATAATAATAATAATAATGATAATAATGATAATAATATTAATAGTAATAATAATAATAATAATAATAATAATAATAATGATAATAATAATAATAATAATAATAATAATAATAATAATAATGATAATACTAATAATACATGCACTGTCTCTATAAAGATAAATATAATAATAATCATAATAATAATAATGATGATAATAATAATGATAACAACAACAATGACAATAATAATAACAACAACAACAACAATAATAATAATAATAATAATAATAGCGATAGAATGATAATAAAGAGACATATTCTGTTTGTGTTTGTTTCATCTTTTGTTTTACAGTGTTTCCGTTGAATTACGACAAAGCCATCTGACTCGTAGTCATTGTCATGATGACTGTTAACGATAATCATAAAGATTCACTTATTTACATCAACACCACAACCGCCGCCACCACCACCTCCACCACCACCACCAGCATCACCACAATCACCACCTCGGTTATTTCGTTCGTCGTCATCACCATCATCATCATCACCATCATCATCATCACCGTCATCATCATCATCACTGTCATAATCATCATCACCATCATCATCATCACCGTCATCATCATCATCATCATCATCATCATCATCATCATCATCATCATCATCATCATCATCCTATTCTTTATCGTCATTATTTTCTTTGGTTTTCATCCCTGTCATTTTCATCGTCATTCCCCTAGCCTTTCGCTTGCCCCCTGCTTTCCTTCTCTTTCTCCAGCCTCCTACTCTATTCCACTTCTTTCTCCCATCTTTCTGCCCCTCCTCTCCTCGTTTTTCCTCTTTCGCGTCCACCCTTCGTTCTCCTTTTCCACCTTATTCCTATGGCCAACATTACCATCATCTTATTCACATGCATCACCGTCATCTTCATCATCACCATCACCACCATTATCACCACAGCTACCACCATCAGCACACCATCATCACACCATCATCACACTATCACCACCACCACAGCCACAATCACCACCACCACTACCACCACTACCACTACCATCACCACCATCACCACCATCACCACCACCATCACCACACTCACCATCATCATTATCCCCATCATCATCACTATCACCCTCAACAGCATCACCACAACCACCACCACCAGTACCGTCGTCGCCGCCACCAACACGTTCACCACGACCATCGTTCATTCTCTTCTCCATCAACTTAATACTAATAATAATCTATAAATCCATTAATCTTACTCTTATTCCGCTCTTCATTTCCAACTGCTTTATTCTCATCATCGGTACTTATATGGTAACGTATCCGCCATTGGAATATGCTTGAAATATTTCAATTAAAATTTTAATATGCAACTTCGTGAAAACATTTCATCCATATCATTTAGCAACCAGGCACTTATGTTCTTCTCTTGAACTCAAGACGCAATTACTTTTGCGACAGTTGCATAATTTTTACCTCTTCAACTTTACAGTCTAAGTATACATTAGCTTACACCTCTGTGCTTCAATTTCTATGTGTATCGGAATAGTGTACATTTAAATAGCGATGATTCTCACTGAAAGTTTAAAAATCTGGAAGCATATACGCTATCATAGCACCTGATATGCCCTGGCGTGTGTGATTGGAAGGAAAATAACCACTTCCAGACCAGATTTATGAAGATTAGTTTAGAACTTTGAATTTTAAATTGAAGAGTAACGAAGAAGACGCACATAGTATATCGATTAAAATATTTTCATCTTTTTCTAATGATTACAATGGTCTTAAATACATTCATCAGGCATGAATAGTACCATTTCTTCCTTATTTGAAGTCGTCAGCATGACATTAACTCAGGCGAATAACTTATACTAAACTAAATATATTTTACTAAGCGAGAAAGGTTACAATTATTAATTTAAGGAGAATAAGTAAGTTATTATTGATAATTAAATTCTCTTGACTCAAGAAACAAAACTAATTAATAAGTAACAATATCTGTGTGGAAGTATCAAATATTGTCAGTTTAACAATGACTACTCAGAGATGACGTGCTTACCGTATGATATAACATAAATAGATATAATATAGGCAAAGTCAGAAAGAGTTAATCAGACAATTTGAAATCTTTATTCAATGCAAACTTGAATATAGTAGACTTTTATATATGAAATTGAATCTAAACGTAAATAAATAACGACTACAAAATGTCAAACCTAAAACAATACACCTTAAAAGGCCTCTAATCACCTGCCTACAGATGTGACAATCATTAGAAATAAGATTTGCTGACGTATTTCACATATATAACAACGCTTTCTTATATATAACCTCACCCCTACGGCTTGATGTCTGGTGTTAGTTTGAAAAAATCCTTGTAACGTAGCGCTTAGGTTGACTAAGTCCTTGTAATGTAGCGAATCGGGAAATTGAACTGATAGACTTTCAAAAGACGTAAGCACGGGTGTCTATTTGTTCAACTAAAACCTCCGAGGCAGTGCCCCGGTATGGCTGTTGTAAAGCAATCTGAACAATGCAGCCAGACCTGTTTCTCTTCTGCCAAAAAGTCAATGAGTAGAAGCAAATTTATCCCTCCAAACAAAAAGTGTAAGTAATTTTATGTCGTGCAGAAGAAGAAATTTATAACTTTTCGGACATCGTCTATTCACCGAGAGATCACATAAAATACTGTCTATACATTTAGTCAATGGAACAAGTCAAATACTTTTACATTGGGGAAACGAAAAAATAAAATCTAGATTCATGACGTCATGCGTACACTGACATGTTTTATACTAGTCTAAACTATGTGACACTTGGACCTACCTTAGACATATTTTAATCATCCGTGTATGAAATGTCACCTCATAAAGCTTAGTCGACTAGACGTAATTGTAGCAAACACTTGTACAGAAATCAACAAGGAAGCAAATATTTGAGGAGGGATCATCAGAACTTCGTACTTATATTTGTGCCTGTATTCTGCTTATAAATCAATGAATAAAAAAACAGGAAGGAAATTTTAGGCCGTAAGGAAGAAAGAAAACATTTGGAACGTTTTCAGCTGTGTCCCTTCACCAAGAAAGACATGAACTATCTATACTTTTCGTGAATCGCACAACTGGAACGCTATCCCATCGTGGAAAGCGACGGAGTATAGATCTAGCTCTATGACGTCATGCATGTACTGGCATGTTCATACTTGTGTAACCCACGTGACACTAGGACCTAGTTTATTGTTAGTCGTCTGTCACAAAGACGATAATTTTATATACACACATCCACCCCACTGCCGCCGCTCTCCCTTATATAATTACTTCAAATAACTATATATAATTCTTATTGTCAACACAACTCATATTGATAATTCAGAATGGCTTTTGGCAGCTCGTTTGATTTATATTTTTCCCTATTATTTCCTGTTCTAAGCTGGAACTCAACAATACATTGTATTCCGAAATTGAATTGTAATTTTAAAAGAAAAGAGAATTTGCATCTCAGCCACCTTTTCTTCTTTTCTATGCGCCATATTGCTAAAAGTTGTACCTTTTGACCGACCTCGGATTGCTTTCTTGTTTCGGTAATATGATAAATACAAACTAATAATAATAATAATAATAATAATAATAATAATAATAATAATAATAATGATAATAACAATAACAATGATAATAATAATAATAATAATAATAATAATAATAATAATAATAATAATAATAATAATAATAATAATAATAATGATGATAATAATAATAATAATAATAATAATAATAATAATAATAATTATTATTATTATTATTATTATTATTATTATTATTATTATTATTATTATTATTATTATTATTATTATTATCATTATTATTATTATTATTAAATAAATAAATAAATAAATAAATAGGTCAACATCGTGACCTTGCAACAAATCATTGAATCTTTGCAAGCCAAAGAGAAAAGAAAGTGATCCAGAATAGTTAATTGACTTGCTAGAAATAGCAGCTAAATTATTTTTTCAACTCCCATTCCATTTCACATATTAAAACAACACAGGATGGATGTATGGATTTTAATTCTTTCTAATTTTGTCGCTGTATCACCAATTTCTGAGGAGAAGTGATGAGTTAATTGCATCGAACTCCCCGTCCCAATGCTCGAAAAGGATGAAATGCAAAGTCAGCTTCGACGCGATTTGAACTCAGAACGTAAACAGCCAGATGAAATACCGCTGAGAATTCTGTCCGGCAATGGTATCGATTCTTTCAGCTCGTCGACTCAAATATATAAAATAATGTAACTGCAGAGCGGAAATGACACATAGAGGAGTAATTAGTGTGTACGTTTCAAGATCATAAAGTCGCAGGTTCAATTCCAAGAGAGGACGAAGCGTTTAGTTTTTGATTAAGTTTTTGATAAAATTTACTTGGAGGATTTACATTGAATCTTTTGCCAAATCCGCTGCAATGAAGTTAGGCTCACTCCTTCATTCGAAGAATTATCTCACACCTGAGACTATTCTTTATCTTTAAAATTCCACCATTCGCATCTCCATTGAATACTGTTGTCTCATCCAACGCCGTATTTATAATGTTATTGGTCCTGATCTATCTTCTAAGTTGGATTCACTCTCCCATCATCGTCGTGTGGCTTCCTTGTCTGTTTTCTATAAGTATGTTCATGGACATTGTTCAGCTGAGCCCTCTTCCCTGGTTTCTCCTTTAAGAACTTATCAGCGATCAACTAGACTTGCATCTAGTTCTCATCAGTATACTGTGCAACGTCCTAAGTGTCATAAAGCACTTTACAGTACCGGTTTCTTATCTCACACCTCTAAACTTTGGAATTCCCTTCCACAGTCTTGTTTTCCTTTTCAATATGACCATTTTATTCCAGTAGCTCTTACGTTTTCAGTGGTCTTCTTGTAACGAGAGAATGCCGAAGAAAAAAAGTCACTCCATTTCATATCGATCCAGTCTACGTAGCTGCAATGAGGACCACCCAAAGTGTTGGTGTAGCCCTTTGTTGTTATGGCTGGGACTTTCTGGATTTTTCGCTGGTTCAAGGTTGACTATAACTGGTCGAAGGTATGTATTCACCTAAAACAATTAGTCCGGCCAGTCAAGGTGATAAAGGTAATTTGCATAAGTACGTGCATCTGTAGGTATATAAACAAATATACTGCAACAATAAGAATTAAACAAATTTCAGCACATTCTGAAATTACTATGGATTTCGTAAATCCTTAAAATATATTTCAAAACACCGGTGTATATATAAATGCTTACATATTATGGCACAATATTTCGAACTTCTAGAGAGGCCGTGTCTCTGTCCCGTGAAATCGTTTCTACCGAATGTGTTGCAGGATTGATCTGAACCTCCAATAAACATTTTGTTTCACCTTAAAACAATTCCCTCCAGTGTACAGGACAACGCATCAGTCTACCCGCAGCCGCCATCTTTGGTTCCTGTTTATTGTCTTTTTTAAACGAAAGATTTAGTACAATTTTATTGAAATACATACCTACACACACACACATATATATATATATACACAAATATATTACACACATATATAAATATATATATATATACCTATATGTGCATGTATGTTGAGTAAATGAATCGATATGTATATATATATATATATATATATATATATATATATATATACAT
>NC_069005.1:10377315-10378116 GCF_001194135.2 Octopus bimaculoides | reverse complement strand
ATATATATATATATGTAGGTATGTATGTATGTATATACACGCTCACTTTCAGTGTTATTATTAAAAACTGTTTGGATAGAGCAAAGTAGCAGCGTTCATAACATAAACCGCCGTTAATGCTTCGATGCTGGCCAAATAAAATTTGGGTAAATATTACTTCTCCTAACACCCACCCACCCTTTCTCTACTTCTCTCTCTCTCATTCTCTCTTTCTACCTCTTATTCTCTCTTTCTCCCTTTCTCTCCCTACATCTTTGATCTTTGAATTCTGATCGAAAATATACGCATAACAAATACGGTAAATTTGATCCATTGTGATTTCCATAAACTTCAGTCATTACCTCTGTAACCAAATTTATTACAGCGGAATAAAAGCTATCTTCGTTATTGTAATTATTGTTATTGTTGTTGTTGTTAATGTTGTCTGTTGCATAACTCAAGGTCACTCACATCAAACAGACTAACGATCAAAGGTGTTTCAAACATGACCATCCTGTATTTTAGCCGTACATAGGACTATATTTACCAATGTCCTTTTTATTTTTCTTCTTTAAGACTGTAAGATGTAAAATCCAATGGGACTTACCAGCTATTTCTAGTACCAGAAAGTGGCCACATAAAGACCACACTACCTCGAGGCTTTCTCCTCCTCCTCCTCCCCCTCCTCCTCCTCCTCCTCCTTCTTCTTCTTCTTCTTCTTCTTCTTCTTCTTCTTCTTCTTCTTCTTCTTCTTCTTCTTCTATATATGTATATATATATACATACATACATGCATGCATACATACATATATATATACATAC
>NC_069005.1:10374098-10376923 GCF_001194135.2 Octopus bimaculoides | reverse complement strand
AACTTTTATCGACATCCATAGGATTAAAAGCAAAGCTGACCTCGGCAAATTTTAAAATACGAACGTAAAGAACGTGAAGTCCTACAAAGCATTTTGTCTGGTGCAATAACGATTCCACCCGCTCCACCCTAAAAGTAATTGTTTTAATTCTCTCTTCTACAGATACTGAGCATGGAATTTTCGTGGAGAGCAATTCGATTAGATCGACCCAAGTGATTCACTGGTACTTATTTTAACGTCCCCGAAAGAATGAATGGTAAAGTCGACCTCGGCGGAATTTGAATTCAGAACGTATCTAATAACGATATTAATAATACTTTCTACTAAAGGCACAAGGCCTGAAATGATATGATCGATCCCGTGCACAACTGGTACTTAATTTGTCGACCCCGAAAGGATAAAAGGCAAAGTCGACCGCAGCGGAATTTGAACTCAGAACATAAAGACGGATGAAACACCGCTAAGGAATTTGCCCGGTACTATAACGATTCTGCCAGCTCGCCGCATTAGCAACAATATTAATAATAATCCTTTCTACTATAGGCCCAAGGTATGATATTTAGTGGTGGTGTTGGTTGGAGTGGGGAAGTCGATTAAATAGACCCCAGTGCTGGGGTAAAAGGTAAGGTCGATTTCGATGGCATTTGCGCTCAGAAGATAAAGCCGGAAAAATGCCGTAGAGCATTTTGTCCGACGCGCTGACGTTACTGCCACTAGTCGGTTTCTTTGAGTGTGAAATAATGCTTATTCTTCTTGGCAAACCTTGACGGAATAATTTCTCTTTAGTTTCCCCTGTCAATTGCTGACACCCAACACATTTATGAGTGAATCTCATCCGATCCCTAACATAGCCCTTCTAGAAAGAACAAAATTACACAGAAGTGTGTAGGTCAGAAGCTTCTTTCACAACGACATAGTCATGAGTTCAGACCCACTCTGTGGTACCTTGGGCAAATGTCTTCTACCATAGCTTCGGGCCGAACAATTCCTTGTGAGTTGGTTTCTTAGATGGAAACTGAAAGAACCACGTCGCTCCTATTACAGCTTGATAACAGATATCGGTTCGGCAAATGACTCCGATAGCATAAATATCAGGATTTAAACTAAAAATTAAGTACTAGGGTAAAATTGTTCGACAAAATTACTTAAGGTGTGCCACAAAATCACTTAAGGTTGCAGTCCAATGACTGAAACAAGTAAAAGAGTCAAGCATGTTTCAAAAGATGAAAGACAATGGTCCAACCATCGATAAGAATCGAACTGATAGATCATTTATTGAATGGTATACACAGAAGACCTCTTTAGGAAGCCTGGTAACAAAAGCAGCAAATCGCATTTGACAAAAAGTACTGATAATTAAATTTGAAAAGAAACGGTAACGAAGTAAAATGAAACACCGCCTCCCACTCTGTAGTTACATGTATACCCACACCGAATGACGACTAATTAAACACGAAAGTCTCATCATACGCACACACACACAACACACACATATACACAGGCACCACCGTGTATGTACGTACATATATATATATTCAAATATATACATATATATATGTATGTATGTAAGCATGTCTGTGTATGTGTGTATGGTGTGTGTGCGTGCGTGCGTGATTGCGTAATAACTGGTGTATATACCTACTTGTGTATATATACTCGCGCTGAGAGAGACATAAAAGTGCACAGACAGAATAGACAATACATATCGACACCAGCAAAGTAATCCTGTCGGAATATAATCGCAATACACACACGCAGAAGAGCTAAGACACATACATATACATACACACATATACACATACAGGGATATATATATACAGAAAGAGAGAGATACATACACGCATACACACACACACATATGTAAATGTGTGTACGGGTGTGTAGATAGATAGTTTGAGATAACATATATGAATACATGTTTATCTCCATATATGCGTATATATTTATATGTATGTACGTATGTGTGTATATATTGGTATAAATGTCTAAAGTACGACATGCGAACCATTACTGTAACTAATGTATATATAGGTGCGTGTGTATTCATATATATACATTATATAATTTATATAATTTATATGTGTAGAAAAACATATATGTAAATATACATAGATATATGCATATAATATAAATATACATGTGTATATATTATACATATTATATTTAATTATATATATATATATATATATATATATATATATATATATATATGCGTGTCTGCGTATGGGTATGTGCATGTGCGTGTATACCCACGCACAAACATACACTTATATGTAGATATAGTGAGCATTTATGTTTTTGTATGTATGTATGTATGTATATATATATATATATATATATATATATATACATGTGCGTGCGTATGCATGCGTGTATGTGTCTGTGGGTGTATATGGTATATACATGTGTTTGCGAGCGCATGTGTGTGTATGTATGTATATATGTATAGTGTTACTGTATGTCTCTGCTTGTGTACGTCTATATGAGTGCCTGCACGTTTGTTCCTCTCTATGTTTACGTATTCTGTGCTGTCTAGAGCACTCAACGCGTCTCTTCAGCATTCTCATGTGTTCTAAGTTTCATTAATTTCCAGGCTTGAATTTTAATTCAATTTTAAGCTATTGGATTGATGCTAAATCGAATTTGGTGATATCAAGTTATTTATTCTTGCACAGCGCCATCTACATTTAGCCTATATTGTGTGTAATACCAGCACTGAGAATACAAAATAGTAATTCACGTATGTATATATATATATACATATATATATATATATATATATATATATATGTACACACAAATATATATATACATGTATACATATA
>NC_069005.1:10373366-10373990 GCF_001194135.2 Octopus bimaculoides | reverse complement strand
TATATATATATATATATATATATTTATGCATGTAAGTATGTATGTATGTATGTATATATGAATCTGTGAGTGAGTGTTCATCAGACTACGCATATTTGTATTCATGTGTCCCAGCGTATGTGCAAGTCTGTACGTATATCTATGTATAAACACACATATACATGTATACATACATACAAACACACACATATATAAAGGAGTGATAATATTCCATGAATAATTATGTACATAGAGGAATATAATACCATCATGTGCTTAGAAAAGATATATATATATATATATATATATAAATGCATGTATACCCGCATGTACCTTTGTGTATATATACCAAACTCTATGTTTGTGTATATATACCAATACGAGTATTAATATATGTATTCTATGCAGCAAAATATGTCACAATAAAATATAATTATAATTTATGTATGTGTAATATATAAAATTGTATGTGTGTTTGTATGTGTGCCTGCGTGAGTTCGTCTATTTTCGTGTATGTATGTGAATAAACTCATACATAAGCATAAAAAATTATATAAACTCTATTAATGTACATATACCTGTGCAGACAATTATTCATCGGATTTATATATATATATATATATATATATATATATATATATATAT
>NC_069005.1:10367917-10372478 GCF_001194135.2 Octopus bimaculoides | reverse complement strand
GCAGTAAGCTAGTTATATATATATATATATATAAATTAAAAACAGAAAAATAAAAACAGAACACAAAGGATTCCGCGGTACACGTGTTTCAAGCTTTATGTCTCTCTCTCTCTCTCTCTCTCTCTCTCTCTCTCTTTATATATATATATAAAGAGAGAGAGAGAGAGAGAGAGAGAGAGAGAGACATATGTATAGATATACATTGATATATATATAGATATATAGATGTATAGATATATACATCTATAGATGCATGCATACATGTTCCCGTGTGTATGAATTTTTATATATGCACACACACACACACACACACACACACACATGTATATTCTGTTATTCTGTCCCTCCTTTGAGCCGGATACTGGGGCCATGCTGGAAGACCGCCTTTCGGTGTGATTTGGTACTCTTTTTGGTTCTCTTTTTGGTACTCTTTTTTGGTAAACAAGTTCGACGAAGCTCGTCTTTTTTTTTGGGGTCGTGATGTGAGCGCATCTGGGATTTCAGATAGAAATTTTTCCAGGCGCTTTTTGAACGCTTTTATATTTACACCTTGCAGCTCTCCTCGGTTCTTTGGCAGGATTTTAAACAGTCTAGTGCCCTGAAATCCAAGATATCGCAATACTTATCTAAGATGAAGAACACTGTATCTTTGATAATGTGCAGCACCGTCCAGTTCGGTGGTTGGCACAGCTTCTAATTCCAAAGCTGGAAGCTAGACCTTCCAGGATCTTCCGTGTGTATATCACTGCATACCTTTCTCGCCTCCTCTACAGGAATTAGAGCTTCTGTTCTTGTAGCCTCTCCCAGTAGCTCGACTGTTTCACCGTACCATCCTTCTTGGTGTAGTGGTGCTAGATTACCTCAAGTCTGCCACCAACAGTCTGAGGCAACCACAGTTGGGAGCAGTTGTCCAGACAATTGAGGACAAATATCCTTCATACTAGTAGCAAGGTATTCTTATTTCTAGTTCTGAATGATCTAAGTATCGCCTCCACGGTGTTGCCGTCCCGCAATATGCACATGAAATATTTTATGATACTCCTTTGCTGAAAGCACAAAGTTCCAGTGACGCAAACAAACCAACACCTGTTGTCAAGTGGGAGTGGAACGAATACACACACTCACACATACATACATGCACGTACCCCCACCTTCGTATATATGACCTTTGTTATTGAAAATATGTTTGTGACATTTTTATTTCTAAAGACTCACTGCAATTACCGAGAAGAAAATATTTTCTCTGGTAAAACGTGTAAAGATACCATATCTACCATATTTACCTAGTGCTCCACGGTGTGTTTCTTGCAGGGCGGCGAATTGGTAGAACCGTAAGCACGCGGGGTGAAATGTTTAACGGTATTTCGTCTGCCGTTTGGTTCTGAGTTCAAATACCGCCGAAGTCGACTTTCCCTTTCACCCTTTCGGGGTCAATTAAATAAGTACTAGTTACACAGTGGAGTCGATGTAATCAACTTAATCCTTTAGTCTGTCCGTGTTTTTGTCCCCCCTCTATGTTTAGTCCCATGTAGACAATGCAGAAATATATATATATATATATATATGTTTAGTCCCTTGTGGGCAGTAAAGAAATAAATGTCCCCCAATGGTATTTGCCAAGTAAAATAATACAAACTTTTAAAAATATGGCTCTCTTAATGAAAAGGGTTAACCGGGCCGTTGTTTTTGATGGTACTGTGTGACTGGTACTATTTTTGGGAAGTTTTTGCGATCGTCTATCATCCTTAATATTTTATAGGACTTTGAAGATGTGGCATTTTATTTCCAGCAAGATGGGGTGACCCCATACTACCATATGAATGTAATATCCTATCTTAAGAGGATTTCACTGACCTGGTGGATCGGAAGAGGTGTTGCACTGGACATCGTAACACTAAACTAAACTATTTTGTACGGGAATACTTAGATGATAAATTTTAACGACGCAAAACCTGCAACCGACGATAAATTGAGGGTAGTAATTGAGAGAAAATTTGCTCAAATACTGAATGAAAGTTTTTTGATGTTTGTGACGCCATAGCTTCGCGTTATCAGCAGCGACTGGACGAAAAGCATCTGCAGATGCTATTAAATTTTGGAAATGTAAAGTAATTTAATAAACTCAGATTTTATAATCATTTCATGTTGTTATACGCACACACACATACTAATTCTCATGTTATCTACCTACCTACGTACCTACCTACCTGCCTGCCTGCTTGGCTACCTACCTACCTACCTACCTACCTACCTACCTACCTACCTACCTACCTACCTACCTGCCTGCCTGCTTGGCTACCTACCTACCTATCTACCTACCTACCTACCTACCTACCTACCTACCTACCTACCTACCTTCCTACCTACCTACCTACCTACATACCTGTCTATCTATCTATCTATCTATCTATCTATCTATCTATCTGCCTCGCTGTCTGTCTTTCTACAAACATACATACATACATACATGCATACATACACACACACACACGCACGCACATATATATATATTTACATACGTAGAAGGTGCGATGGGTAAATTGCTTCCAGTTTATAACTATTATTTCGCGCATGCGCATTGTTTGTTGTGATTTTGCTGATTACACATTATAGCAGGGTCACTTGTGCAGCGTCTGTGAGAAAAAACTGCACCATAACACAACTCACTTTGGAAACCACATGCTGTACTGCTTGGCATTCGCACCAGAAGATCAAACACTAACATTTCAGAGTGTTTGGGTGTCATATGCACACACACGCATTCACACACACATACATACTCACACTCTCTCTTCTTCCCTCTTTCTCTCTATTCGTCTCTCCTTCTCCCCATTCATGCTTTGGGAGCTACATATGCATATATAATTCAGTACGGGACAACAAGCAGTTTCGAAGCTGATCTGGAGCTGAGAGAGCTTGTCATTTAAAAGGTCACTGATTTTTATCGCACACAAACTCACACGCATGCACGCATAGAACCAGGCACACGCGTGCATACGCTCGTAAACAGGCGCGAG
Source organism: Octopus bimaculoides (assembly GCF_001194135.2). Classification (NCBI taxonomy): domain Eukaryota; kingdom Metazoa; phylum Mollusca; class Cephalopoda; order Octopoda; family Octopodidae; genus Octopus; species Octopus bimaculoides. Next base: position 10,369,461 of record NC_069005.1, on the reverse strand, counting down.
CATGCGCACCAACACCGCATCTACTATTCCTTATTTCTCTCTTTTTTTCCTTCTCGTATGAATGACCATACATCTACAAGTTCATAACCATGGGATGTATTCACACATAGATTAGAAGTAGATATGAAGGAGAGACAGTGTGTCATTGAAGAGGTCCCGAATGGCTTTGATAGGACTTTGACAAACAACCGATTAATTGTTTCACCAACTAATTCAGCAACAATCGATTAGTTTGTGCGTTCAATGACTACCCAACTGACTAAAAACAATGAAGTAAAATCGAACCATTGAGAGTGTTCGAATTATTGGCATAATTGCTATCCCAATGCATAACAAAATATGACATATACTGGTATATAAAAATATATATTATAAATATATTATACACACACACGCACATATTCATACATACATACATGCATCCACACAAACACACACACATGTATGTATAGAAATGCATACATAAACCCATACACACATATACATATACAGATACGTACATAAATACACACGCATATAGGTAGTTATATATATATATATATATATATATATATATAATGCAAATAATAAATGAGTATATGCATATATACGTACATGTATGTACATACCAACATCTACATGTATATATAGATGCATATCTGGGTACAGGACCTTGCAAAAAAACGTGGACAAAATGATAAACAGAGTACAGAAAACACACAGGCCACATAGAGAACATTTCCTTCATCAGCTGGCACCATTCGAAAACTAAGCGTTTCGAAGAGTTAGGGCAGGACGCATCGTTAGAATGGCTCTTCCCACGGACATATTTAGGGATATACTTATATGTTGACATTTATATCAAATATATATATATATATATATATATATATATATATATATATATGTATACACACACACACATACACACACTAACAGACGCAAATACGCACACACACACACATAGATAGCTGCATACATGAATACATGCTCAATGCGCATATATATGTATCATATATATGTTTTTTTAAATATGAATGTGTCCATATATAATTATAATATATATATACATATATATTTATATTTATATATTTATAAAAGTGTGCAGACATGTGTCTATTTAGACATACAAGAACACAGTGTGTGTGTGTGTGTGTGTAAGAGAGACGGAGAGAGAATGAGAGAGAGAGAGAGAGAGAGAGAGAGAGAGAGAGAGAGAGAGAGCGAGAGAGAAGAAATGAAAGCAATAGGAAGCAGTTGAGTGTAGATGTTTGGGTGCTTGTATAGATAGAGCATTTAGAGTGTTCTATTCATTTGCAGATAATTCAGTTAACTATGAGATGAATCAATGAGAATTAATACTGAAATGCAGATTGGAGAGAGTAAACATAACTTTTTAATGTAGTGTACACACACACACACACACACACACGTACACACATACATGCACCCCCCCCCATTTATATTACATACATATATACGAGTATATGCATACAGGTAGATATATATGCGCCCATGACTGTAAATGTATATACATGGATAATATATATATATATATATATATA
>NC_069005.1:10366522-10367126 GCF_001194135.2 Octopus bimaculoides | reverse complement strand
ATATATTATGTATATATATTTGTTTATAGCTGTATACATACATAGTAGTAACGCAGTAGGGTCAGTCGAATGATCGTGGTGAAGTGTAGTTAGTTAGCATCTAGCGTAAACACGTTCGTGGATTTACAAAGGCAACGACCAATCTTAAAATCAATTGGATCTTACTCACAAGGTATTGGGATCTTAAATGTATACAATTCTGCCTAAACATTGGATTTACAAATACAATATCTCTACATTCACCCTCTATTTCCTATCTTAACTAAACTAACTATGGCTTAATCATCCTCTCACACCGTCTCCGAAGAAGGGATATAGTAAATATCCTGGAAACAGCTGTAAGACATTCTATTTATAAATGTTCTATATTTTACACAGCCTTGGTCTTTTATGTCATTACAAAAACTAAATTCTGATATTCACATGCTGATATATGACCTACGTTGGAACCCTTATTCGCATAACCACCGAATCTGGAGCTTAACTGTGGTCTATGCATAGCACTTACTCAGCACTACCTGAAACCACTGGGTCTAATTGACACCACAATCACTGATAACCTATATATATATATATATATATATATATATATATATATATATAT
>NC_069005.1:10362506-10364939 GCF_001194135.2 Octopus bimaculoides | reverse complement strand
TATATATATATATTATTCCCCTGTTATCTCCAAGTATGATGAGTTCTAGCGATGAAATGAATAACAATGATAACAACAACAACAACAACAACCGCGATACCGTGCTTTAAAGTGGATAACCCTCTTCTTTCGCAAGCTGCTATTTATCACGGGTATACGTATTGCCTGCCTGTTCGATATTTCTATATAATGATATTTCTGAAGAAGATCAGGTTATTTTAAATGTTATTATATCTCTCTGGGCAAAGTAGTACATACGATATAGATGTTTCCATTTCATCATAGAGAGAGAAATATCTTTTCCATTTTCCTAGTATATTATTATTACACTATTTATTGTTGCGATTACTATTATTATTATTGTTGTTGTTGTTATTATTGTTATTATTATTATGATTATTATGATTATTATTAATATTAATATTAATATTAATATTATTTATGACGGCAAGATGGCGGAATCGTTAGTACACCGGATAAAATGCTGTGTGTTCTGAGTTCAAATTCCGCCGAGGTTTACTTTGCCTCTCGTCTTTCCGGGGCCGATGAAATAAGTTAATATTTATTGTCTTTGCACCGTGCCAGCTGCACATAGTTCACTACCAGTGAACTAATGTAACATCCCTTATTTTTCGAGCACCGCCGGGAGTATTCGAGCGGTTCTAAGCAGTGCTGTTTTCTGCAATTGCTCCACCCTTATTGCAGCCCCTATTTGTTCCATGTACTTCTCAAGATTTTTGATCACTGTTCACAAGGCTCCGATTATTACTGGGACTACTAGCACATTTCACATAGACCACAACTGCTTAACCTCCCAAGCTAACCTGTCATATCTATCGTCTTTTCTTTCTTCTTTGTCGCATACCTTGTCAGCTGGGCATGTTATATCTATGATCCAGCATCGTTTGCTTTCTATCCCAATTAAGACTATGTCTGGCTTTCTATTCTCTACCTTTTGGTAGATTTGAATAATAAAATCTCATAAGATCTTTGCATTATCATTTTCAAGGATGACTTCGGGCTTATGATCGTACCAATGTTTTGCTCTGTCAAGTCCATACTTTTTGCAAAGTGTCCAATGGACAATCCTTGCTATATTGTCATGACGGCTCTTATATTCTTTCGGGGCTAGTGGCGTACATTGGCTGGTAATATGCCATACAGTTTCATCATTTTGTCCACAAATTCTGCTCTTATCACTTTCTGATGTGTTGCGTATTCTGTATTTGATGTAATTCGTTCTTAATGTTTGCTCTTGGGTAACACAGATTAGAGCCTCCGTTTCCGGTTTTAAATCACTTTTAGTTATCTATACCCATGTTTTTTCTCTATCTGTCTTATCTTCAACATCCCTATGAAATTGTCCATGCATTCTTTACTTTATCCACTTATTTTCAGTTTCATTCATTAAGTGCTTGTACAGTGTTTTATTTTTGCAATCTTTCATCCTACAGAAACGTGACTGTCTTACTTCCAATAATAGTGGTTCTGTGGCATTTTTTACATACTATGCTATGTTTTTTTCTTAATGCTGTGTTCGCATCCAATCAGTCTACTTCCCCCTCTCTTTCCTTGTATATATAGTCTGTCTGTTTCATTTTTTGGGTGAAGTAGCTCATATCTAGTCAGCAACTTCCTTGTCTTTCTGTCTAAGCTATTTAGTTCGTCTACTGTCCATGCGGTTACCCCTGCTCCATATGTAAGGAGTGAAACCGCCCAGGTGTTGATAGCTTCCATCTTATTGTGTCTGTTTAATTTCAACTTAAGGATAAATTTGAGTCTGCGCATGTACTCCACCTTAAATTTTTCTGTCATTTCTTTCTCCATCAATTTATCCATTTTTAATATCCCTAAGTACTTATATCCCTTCTATCTGCTTCATAACTTCCTCCGACGGTGTCGCTGGCCCGTCCGCACATTTGATTTTGCCTTTCTGCAACACTAACACACCACACTTTTTCAATCCGAACTCCATTCTGATATCAGCACTGAAAGTATACGTCTATGTAGAGCAAATGTGGACATAATTTCGCGTTTATTATTATAGAAATGACTGAAAAGAAAGAAATAACTTAAATTACAAAAACGATAAAAAAAAGTGGTAAAAACACAACAAAACTACAACAAAGAGAAAAACAAAACAAAAACAAGATGTAAGACATTACAATAAGAATATTATACGTATTAATTCCAGTAAAATTAGGAAGAAACGAACAATATTATCTGACGAACTTATAAATTTGAGAACGTTCCGTGTATAATATCACTGTTGGCATCACAAACACAGCTATATAATTAATGTGTTTTTATCTGCAATTCTCAACAAAATCCGATTAATAATTATTACAAATATAAATCTCAATCTATAGTTATTAATCATCTTCAACTGATGCATGAGTGTATATGTATGTATTATGCATATATATATATATA
>NC_069005.1:10359150-10362496 GCF_001194135.2 Octopus bimaculoides | reverse complement strand
TATATATATATATATATATATATATATATATATATATTCTTTTACTCTTTCATTGTTTTACTTGTTTCAGTCATTTCTATTGAGGCCATGCTGAAGCACCACCTTTAGTCGAGACAATCGACCCCAGGACATATATATATATATATATATATATATATACATATACATACAAACATACTTATATAGATACACTACAATTTTAACATCAACAGGGTATTTTTGTATGTGTGTATGTATATATATGTGCGTATGTATGTGTGTATATGTACATTCCAGTGCTCCAATAATTACAGGTGTACCCTCAACTTGTAATCTGGTTAGAGTAACTGCAGATTTCACAATAGTTCAGCATAAGCAAACTCTGATCTTTAGTTTTATGTTAACATCTGCTGGGCAGCTGATTTCCGCAGCTGTACAGTTTCTCCCTCTCATATCATTATGTCAGGTGTATTGTGTTCACACTTTATTGGTGTTTCCACCGGGACATTACATCAGTACTCCTTTTAATTATGAGTGACTCTGGATTCGACCATCCTGTGAGTTCTTATTTCATTGTCCTCGGGGTTATCCTTTCGACGGATCTTGTTATACTGTGTCCTGGCTATAAAATCGTATCTTATCTGTAGATATCACCATGATGACGTTTTCGGAAAACTATTTATGATGTGGGTGAAATCTTCGGTGTTAACTGCACGAAGTCTGTATCGGTTCTTACATTTTACTGACTTTCCTGCATCAGGAATTTTGTTGCGCATCAGGCATTTTGTTGCGCATCAGGCATTTTGTGCATCAGGCATTTCGTTGATATTTCCGGTTCCTGGATTGCAAACGCACACCCTTCAAAGCGAGGGGGTAGTAATCCGGTTGCAGGACCATGATAGACTGCGTTGATGGACAATGTTACTATCATCCTTGTGTATGTATATATTTATGTGTGTGCATGTACGTATGTGTGTATGTATGCATGCATGTATATGTATGAGTGTGTATGCGTGTATGTTTGGCGTGCAAATATGCATCTATATGTGTATCTAAACTTGTGCGCGTGTGTGTGTGTATTTGTATATGTATAGGTCTTTAAATATAGATTATATACATACGTGTGTATGTATGCATGTACGTCTATTTATATATGTCTATATATGTGTGTGTGTATATATATGTGAGTATATATATATGTGTGTGTGTGAGTGTGTGTGTGTGTGTGTGTGTTATACACATATGTATATGGTGCCCCGGTATGGCCGTAGCTCTCGAGCTGAAACTAATAAGAAATATATACACGCTCACATATACATACATACATATATGCATGTTTGTGTGTATGTGTGTTTATGTGTGTGTGAACACGTATGTGTGTGAACACGTATGTGTGTGTGTACATAAAACATTCATACTTACATTCGTACACTTCTTCATGCGCAAATAAGTTTCGTTAAACGAAAGCTGACATTCAATTCTGTTTATTTCCTTTTGCGTCCTTTGCTAAACTTCTGAACTTTCATTTCATTGGCAACAATGTCCCCATCTTAACAACCATTGAAAAAGTTTTAATTAGTCCTGTGGAGTGGATTTCATCAATGAAAGAACGCAAGCACATTTTATCAAATAGATTTTTTTTTTCTCCTATCGTTTAGATAGAAAAATTGGTAATGGAAACATTCTGAGATTTGTACTGAAGACAAATGCAAATGACATATCTACGTTAATAGAAGTTTTTAACGAAAATGTCACGAAGCATAGCCATGAACAGCAGCCTTCAATATCAACAATGAAGCAGACGTTTTTAAATATTCGTGAGAGGGCCGGTGCATCTAATGATGCCCCGAGGAGGGTAATGAAAGAGAGACACAAATCTCATTGCCAAACGAAGCAATGAAACTATTTCCGATTTATAATTCATTGCAATGAACTGTTCAGTGTCGTAGAAAACGTGATGGTGGACCAGTTCCAAAACCTAATAATGTGATATAATCCTACCTGAATTTGTTTTCTTTACTTTCTTTTTTTCTTTATTTTTTTTACGCGTAAAAGACAGTGACGAAATTGTTGTAGTTCATGATTCTGGCACTGACGATGGCATTACGTTGCTATTTTTTTTTTTTTTAATCTTTTACATTTTAATTTCTTCCGTCATGCAAGGGACATATGGTCATGCAAGGGACTAGCTTCGAAGTAGTTAGGCCGAAAATGACGACCCCGGCTGTTTTTTAAATTTTGGTGTTTATTTTATCGACCTATTTTACCGAATCGCAAACTTACGGGGACGTAAAGAAACCGAAAACAGATATCAGGTGATATAGACTAAACACACACACACACACAAAAACAAACACACACACACATACACACACAAACACACACATACATACACACACTCACTCACTTACTCACTCACTCACACACGCACACACACTCACGCTCAGTCCATTGTACCGTAGGCACAAAGCGTCAAATTTGCGGGGGTGGGGAATATTCTCAATTCCTTCTACTATATATAAATATATAGATATACACACACATATGTATAAATACACACACACATAACACACACACGCCCGCAAACATGCGCGCGCTCGAACGCGCTCATATGTGTGTATAACTGCTTAAAATACCTTAATATTGTCAATAATTTACACGGTTTTAAAAAATAATACGACGTTGATGCGGACAGTCTTTCAGTTGGTCCGGGAATATTGCTTAAAAGTTAATTTTTCAGAAAAAGCAATTTAGAAGATCGTTTAAATTGAGCTTTATTAAAATGTGCAAAACTAAACAGACAAACAAAAATAGAAACTGAAATATTTTACAATATTTTCTACTTGTTTCATTTTCTGGCAAAAAATGTTTTCCTTTGCTGTAATTATGTAAATGAGAAAAATACTTTTTTTTGTTTTTTGAAAAATTATGTACGTATTTACATAATTTTTTTCTAAATGAATTATTTTCAAATCAGCAATTTTTCCAATGTCTATTTTTGTGATTAGTAATATGGATAGTCTTGGCGTTTTGTATAAATATCTACGGTATCAGTCAAAGAATCAGGATTATAGATTTTCCTTGAAATTTTGAATGTCTCTTTCAAATTTGAGATTCTTCAGCCCAAATCTTTGTCCTCTACATTGGAATAATCAGGTTCATAAACATCCAGAAATACCGTCAACTTTGCTGCAGTTACGAATATGAGCTAAATTTCTAGTTTAGAGAATATACGCATAATAAAATATATATGACGCTAAAATTTCTATTTCTTCGCGTAAACACATGCAGGAACGGAAATTGGATGACAGGACTCGACGCATAGAATTTGCCCTTAATCGTGGAGCGGTTATGCAATGTATATATA
>NC_069005.1:10357583-10358238 GCF_001194135.2 Octopus bimaculoides | reverse complement strand
ATATATATATATATATACATATGTATAGAGACATGCATACGGGCAATAAAAATGTACATATATGTGTGTGAAAATATATGTATAAATGCATGTGTAATATATACGCAGACACGCCCATCCATCTTTCTATCCATTTATCATTTATTTATATTTATCTTATTTATTTATATTTAACTATTTATCATTTATTCATATTTGTACATATATACATTTACATCTATCTATCTATCTGTTTATCTATCTATCTATCTATCTATCTATCTATCTATCTATCTATCTATCTATCTATCATATGTCAGGGTACAAACCGTACCTGTTTGCTTGAAAGAAGAACAAAACTCTCCAAACCACGTACCTCTCGCTATATGTAAGCACACATATATATTTCAAACATACATATAAATATAGACAGGAATATACATACATATATATATTTCAATAATGCAATTACTATTAAGCTTAGATATATTTAAATAAACGAGGAGGAAGGAAGAAGTAGAAAACTATGACGTGTGTTGAATGACCTCTGCATACAAGTACATTCTCTCCTATAATTGTTACAGATGTATATACGCACAATAGCACCACATAGCTACATAACTACATAAATACATTCACACACACACACACTCATATATATATATATATATATATA
>NC_069005.1:10353879-10354759 GCF_001194135.2 Octopus bimaculoides | reverse complement strand
ATATATATATATATATATATAAACTGCTGCTTCCTCATTATCGAGTATAAGGTAACGATGTTGGTACATTAAGCGATGCCTGTTCATGATACTTACTAAAGTGTGGAGAAGCCTTGGCACATGTCCAATCCCGCTCTCTAAACACTGGTGTTAGATACACTTGTGATCATCATTGGTTGCCACTGAGTCGCAGATTCTAGATCACAGTTTCCTTCTCCTTGAGTGATGCCCAAACAAAGGCTAAGTGTAGTAATACATGGATACATTCTCTCCCTTATTATTCGCTGCTGACTTAAACTATTGTGTCTGCTTATTGTTGAAGACGAGTCAAACTACAGCGCAAACCCTGTGTTTTCTGCCTAAGAGTCACTAATTCGTAGATGACTGCGGGAAGAACTATCGCCGTCCATGAGAAATAGCAGGGCCAAGCTTATGTATACAGTGTATGAGTGGCCTTTAACTTAATGAGTTTCTCATCCCTGTCATATCGTTTATGACTGCTACATGTGACTTGTAACCAACTCAACTTGGGACATCACACAAAATGAAAAATATAACCTTACCTGTCATTGCGGTTTTATGGCACAAAGCAAAGCATTCCTAGGCATCCACTCAAGGAAACACATAGTAAATAATCCGCAAGCACTCAAGTAAACTGGCCTCAACTTGTCCCATTTGCCAATGGGTTTGCAAAGCACCAGCAGACCTCAAGAGACACATACGTATCCATAGAACATGATCAATGTTTTATTTTACTGAATTCTCATTTGTTGTTCACGACGAAGGAATCCATCATCATCTATATATACATATACATACATGCTGACATACATATATATATACATAAATACATACATACATACATATATATATATATATA
>NC_069005.1:10344981-10349981 GCF_001194135.2 Octopus bimaculoides | reverse complement strand
CTTGTGCTAATTATTGGATATTTTATTTATGAGGTAAGAGTGATATTCATTAATATGTTCATTTTAATTCTCATAGATTCGAAGTCATACAGGTTTCTCTCTCTCCCTCAATATCTCTCTCTCCCTCAATATCTCTCTCTCCCTCAATATCTCTCTCTCCCTCAATATCTCTCTCTCTCTCTCTCTTTCTCTCTTCTTGTTCAATCTTTGTGCAATTTTAATCATTAAATATTTCACTTATATTTTATTGTTTTATGTTTTACTTGTTTCAGTCACGAGAATGCGACCATGCTGGGGCATCACCTTGAAAAACTTTAGTCGAATCACAGACACACAAACACACAGTCACACGCACAAACGCATGCACACACGCACGCACACACGCACGCATACGCATTCACAAAATCATGTGCAAACTCAAACACGCGCGCGTAAATGTAGACGACGGGCTTCTTCCAGTTTCCGTCTCCCAAATCCACTCACAAGTGTCCTCTAATATAAGCCCGATGATGTAGTAGAAGGCGCTTGGTCAAGTTGCCTCACGGTGGGATTGAGAGCGGAACAATGAGGCGAAAGAAATTAATTGTGTTGCAGCCCCAAGAACTCTCAACGAACCTGTGACACAAACTGGTTCAGATGTTTCAAGGAATGTGGTTACAGACCCGAAGAGAAACCAAGGTGAGAGAAAGAGAGAGGGGGAAACCTTGTAATGTGGAAGATGAAACCTTGCTTCAAATGGTTGACAAACAGCCAAACACAGTCACTCGTACATTGTTGGCAGAACTTGGTCCTTTACGAAGCACCATGGGTTGACACCTCCATAAAGCTTTGCTTTGTGAAAAGATACTGTTGAGAAGCTCCTCGTAAACTGATAATGGCGTTATATTGTAACTGGAGATGAGAAATGTATCTATTTTCGTAAATCTAATAATAGAAAGCAGTGGTCTTGTTTCAGCCAGAGTTCAGAAAATGTTGTCAAACGAGGACGGTTTGAACAGAATATCATACTGTGTGTTTGGTGGAATTTCGAAGGGGTGTTGCACTTGGAGCTTGGCCCAGATGGTCATGTTGTGAGTGCTAACCTCAAAAACTGTAGCATGTATATGTTTTGAAAGCCCAGTACCCGGAATTGTTCAATCGAAGATGCGTACTCAGTAGCATAATAATGCCCCAGCATATTCTGTCAACGTGATTAAGAGAAAATTTGAGAAACCTGAGGGTCCGGAAGTGCTGGTTCGCATCACGGAGGTAGGTTCAATAATGTTGAAATTAGACGCAGGCTGTTTATTTTTTGTCTAAAAACCAGCCAACTGGTATAAGCGTGAAATTGACAAGAAGCACAACGATTGCGACAGAAAATAGGATATATTTTCTGATGAATAAAAGCTTCTCGTGTATATGTTTGGCTTATTTAATCCTTGACAGACGAAGAACGTTTGACTCAGACTTTTAAATATATACACCAGCATGACCGCAGCCACTTGGCTGAAACACATAAATAAATAAATAAATACATACATGCACACATATATGTGTGTGTTTGTATATATATACATGCATATATAAATACATACACATGTGTAGATATATACATATATACATATATACATAATAATAATAATAACAACAACAACAACAACAACAATAATAATAATAATAATAATAATAATAATAATAATAATAATAATAATAATAATTGATACGACTGTCCCAATCTATATAAACGTATCTGTCAAGACCTACCAAAAACTGAGCAAGTATAAAGATCTTGAAATAAAAATTAGCAAAATGTGGAGCCTGAAGACTAAAACAATACCTGTTGTCATAGGTGCCCTAGGAATGATAGCAAAAGGGGCTGATTACTACCTAGCTCAGATACCATGAAACCCCAAAATGGCAGAAATTCAAAAGATAGTGCTCATGGGTACTGCTTATATCCTACGCAAAATACTTTCTATGTAATCTACAATTTTAAAACAAGCACATAATTTTCTTATAGTTTCGTAAACATTCTTTAGAACAACACTATGTACAGAACCAAATATATGGCACCAACATGAACTTCTAACTTGTTGTCTCTTGAAGGTTTCTGGGTGAGACTTGGAGCCAACTTGTACAAATATAAAGCAAAAGTCAAACATAAAATAATAATAATAATAATAATAATAATAATAATAATAATAATAATAATAATAATAATAATAATGATAATAATAATAAAAAAAATAATAATAATAAAGATTGTGACGAACAAGTATTATTATTTATTACCTTTAATTCATTTTATGTATAAATACAGCCTCAAATAAACTCACACACGTTTCGACTGCTTCGCTTACTAACCGTTGCAATTGCGAACTTACTATAATACCGCTGCAGTTTTTTCAGGATCTTCACTTTAATATCCTTTGAGATTTAACTGGTTAAAATTTTATGTTGACCTTCTTTGCGTTCAATGATGTGGAGTTGTACGTTAATTTTCAATTCCATGTATTGATTGGATAATTACTCGTTTATTCCTTATAGTCAATTAATCCAAAAAAAATCGTTAAATATTCATAACTCATTTATATTGAGCACAGTTAAGTTTTCTCATATGCATGCATTTTCAAGTTTTTTCATGTCTAGAGTTTATTATATTATTCTCACATACATACATACATGGGTATATATGTAAGTATACACAATGCAAATGAAAATGGAATACTCCGTAGTGAATGCAGCGAATATTTAAATTTGTGATGATTTGGACGCTGTGAATATTAAATTTGCGAGATGAACTTGAGAAATCGTAATTATAGGAAATTTCTTAGGACATGAATTTATAAAAATATTTCCAGACGGTCAACCATTTAAAAATTGCTTTCGTTTAGTACTTTTAGTAGTTGTTACATACCTAATTAATAGGCAACTTTCTCCATTATAGAATAGATATGTATTAACAAGTAGATATATCTATATTTAAAATATACATATCTTCCTCCTTGCCATCATCATCAACACCATCTTCTTCTTCTTCTTCTTCTTCTTCTTCTTCTTCTTCTTCTTCTTCTTCTTCTTCTTCTTCTTCTTCTTCTTCTTCTTCTTCTTCTTCTTCTTCTTTCCTTTTCTGCTCGCGTCATAGCTTCTCTTTCTCATCTTACTGATCTTTCTTTCATGTTCAATCTCTCTTCCTCTCTATTTCTCAGCAATTCTCAATTTTCCATTCTCTCAACCCTCACTTAATTGACTCCCCTTCCCGCACTTTCTCTCTTTCCTTCTCTTAGTCCCTCCTCTCCTCTCTCTCTCTCTCTTTCTCTATCCCGCATGCATTCTATTTGTACTCGTCTTACTCCTTCTGTCTGTCTTTCCTCTCCTCCCACTTTGCACTCAAGGTTCAACACTGCTACTTTCACTTTTAATCCCTCTCCTAATTCTCTCAAATTCTTTCTTATTTATTTCTCTGTCTCCTCAACACCTACATCTTCAAAGCTTCTCGGTCTTTTCCCCTTCTTTCTCTCTCTCTTTCCCTCTGACTCCTCCCTTCACTCTTCTCTCCCAATCGACCTCCCAAACACTGCCAATCTTTAATATCATTAACTACCTGGCCTCAGTTGCATATCTCTGTGAGCTGCTAATTAACATACAGGTTGATTAATTTGTAGTTTAATTTGTTGTTGCTTTTGGCATTGTTGTTGCAGCAGGTTTCACATTTTTGTATTAGCATATCTTGAATTAAGAGCTTGTGCTTAAGATTTTGGCTAAGAACATGTTTCCATGGTTTTAGCTAATAATTTGTAGTCATGGAATTACCAAGGGCTTGTGCCTATGGTTTGAGCTAAGGACTTGTGCCCATAGTATGGGCTAATCTGTTGTGCCCACAAAATGCTTAGCGGCGTTTCATTCCCTTCTTTATTCTCTGTTTCAAACTTCATCGTGACTGACTTTGCTTTCATCGTTTTGAATTCACTTAGAAAGGGAACAGTTGATATGCAATTGACTTTTTCTCTCCCGTCAAAAACTGATGGCTCAGAGTCAAAATTTGAAACGAGCTGGCAGGATCGTCAGCACGGCGGGAAAATGTTAACAGGCATTTCTTCCGTCTTTACAAACTCAATAGACATTCTGCATGAGGCCGGAAAAATGTGAAAAGGTATTAAGCAATTTACGTTACTTACATTTGAGGAATATTTGCCCTCATCTTGTTTGTTGTTAACACAACCTTTCGACTGATATACCCTCCAGCCTTCATCAGGTCTCTTGGGGAATTTTCGAACCTAGGTTCTCATTTCTAAGGTATTTTTCGATATTATTATTACTATTATTATTATTAGTAACGGCGCATGGCTCAGTGGTTAGAGCGTCGAACTTACGATCTCGAGGTTGTGAGTTCGAATCCCGGAACAGTCTGGGTGTTGTGTTCTTGAGCAAGGCACTTTATTTCACGTTGCTCCAGTTCACTCAGCTGTAGAAATGAGTTTCGACGTCACAGGTGCCAAGCTGTATCGGCGTTTGCCTTTCCCTTGGATAACACTGTGGCGTGGAGAGGGGAGGCCGGTATGCATGGGCGACTGCTGATCTTCCATAAACAACCTTGCCCGGACTTGTGCCTGAAAGGGTAACTTTTTAGGTGCAATCCTATGGTCAGTCATGACCGAAGTGGGTCTCAGCATTATTATTATTATTATTATTATTATTATTATTATTATTATTATTATTATTATTATTATTATTATTATTATTATTATTCAGGTCACTGCTTGGAATCTAACTCGGAATCTTGGGGTTAGTAGTCTGCGCTCTTAACCACTACACTATATGCCCATAATAACAACATCGAAAAATACCTTACGAATGAGAACCCAGGTTCAAACTTTCCCCAAGACCCCATATGAAGGCTGGAGGGTATATCAGCCAAAACGTTGTGTTAACAACAAACAAGATGAGGACAAATATCCGTCAAATGTAAATAATGTAAATAATGTACATAATTCCTCATCTCTTAAATATAGAACTGCATT
>NC_069005.1:10341660-10342083 GCF_001194135.2 Octopus bimaculoides | reverse complement strand
TATATATGTATACATATACATCTATACATACAGACACAGGCACAAGACACACACACACACACACACATATATATATATATATATACATATACACGTTTAAGTTGGTCCCTTCAGATTTTCTATAGAATTTAGAGACACCAATTTATACAAATACATACAAAATACATACATACATACACACACGTGCGTCTATTTATCTATCTATCTATCTATCTATCTATCTATCTATCTATCTATCTATATGCATGTGTGTGAATGTGTGTGAATGTGTGCGAATATGCGTTAATGTGCGTAGATAGATAGATAGATAGATGGATGGATGGATGGATGGATAGATGGATCGATGGATAGACAGATAGATAGATAGATAGATAGATAGATATGCATATCTATATGTATATCCGATATATATATATATATATA
>NC_069005.1:10339953-10341573 GCF_001194135.2 Octopus bimaculoides | reverse complement strand
ATATATAGCCACTATTTAATATGTATGTATATATATTCCATGTTATAAAAAACGTCTCATGGACACCGGTATCGCATCCTCAATGATATAAAGAAATTCTATGATATTATCCCCGGCAGAAGTGAAGTCTTAATGACCGGTCTGCAGTTTATGCGCATGCGTGTACACAGATAACATCTCATTTGAATTCCTTCTTAGCAAACAATGCTTGTTCGAATGTATTTACAACTTCATTTCCTAAGCGTGTATATTATAAGCCATTCAAAAATTATCATTGCTTTTCTCTTACACATTTCTTGTCAGTAATAATGCGTGTTATCTTCCAGCCTCTTTAAGGTTGATATTTTGTTTTAAGCCTTTTCCAGCTGCTGATAACGTTTTGCATTGAAACCGTTGCGTCAGTAGGATATGCTCTTATTATTTCAGCTCACGTTTCATTATGTTTTTTCCAGTTAATATTTTTCTTTTATTCATCATTGTATTTTAATACGAAATGCACGTTCATTCAACAGCTACATAATATTTCGTCCTATAGCTGCTTGCTTAAAATTTTACATTTTCACCTGTTGCATGCTTTGCCGACTTTCTAATGAAAAACTAATATTTCATTGTTTTAACAATGATAAATATACTTTTAGTATTTTCCTTTTTAACATAATACTGAGATTACATTGCTATTTAGTACTTACATATCCACGGGCTTCGCTGCGTTTGCATTTTGTATCTAACAAAATTTGATTATATAACTGCATGTTATATATAAACAAATAATACACTTCTTTCGTTTTATATATATATATATATATATATATATATATATATATATATATATATATATATATATATATATATATATGCAGGTAAACATCCTTTCTCCTATAGGCATGAAACCTGAAATCTTTGAGAAAAGGTGGTTACTCGAATTGATCGGCCCCGAAAGGATGAAAGGCAGAGTCGACCTTGATGACATTTGAACACAGAACATAAAGACGGAAGAAATTCTGCTAATGATACAGCCAGCTCAACGCGTTCACGTAAATGAATATATTTCAGGCTGAGTAAAAAGTAAGTAACGGTTTGGAATAAGAAATTCCTCACAATATATTTCAACAGACTTTATATAAAAGACAAAAATTATGAAATTTCTACGTCGCAGACGTAAGAAAACGCTCAGAAAATGAGGAATACATCTTAACATAGAAACCTTAATGGGGAAGTATTATTTCCCCTGAAACAAAGGAAAACAAGAACTCCTATAGACCCGAAGACTTAACTAGTAAAGGAAGAGATTCAGTTTTCCATTAAGTAGCGCCTGAAGTGGAGACATTTAGAAAACTCATCTTACAGACTGTTTAACACGCCAGGTTTCGCATAGTCTTTAAGAAATTTGGCTCTCTCCGCGATGCAGATCTTGCAACGGCTATTTCCATTAATATATGGACCCGGATGATCAATTCATTTTCACCTGATATAAGACGGGTCCCTTTGACCTTTGCGTTGCCACACATGACCTTGGCTTTGTAGATGCGAAACGCTGGGTAACTCTATGTCCAAGATATAAAATTTTGTTGTAATATATATATATATATATATATATATATATATATATATATATATATA
>NC_069005.1:10339206-10339782 GCF_001194135.2 Octopus bimaculoides | reverse complement strand
TGTGTGTGTGTGTGTGTGTGTGTGTGTGTGTGTGTGTGTGTGTGTGTGTATGTGCTGTTAAGTATTGATTTACGTATGTGTATATCACTGTATGTATAAATTTATGTTCGTGCGCATATGCGTATATCTATGTTTGAATACATACATGTATGTGAATATATACGTATTTATATATATGTGTACATATCTATATATCTACCTATCTAATTATGTATCTATGTACCTATCTATCTATATATCTATCTATCTTTCTCTCTCTATATATATATATGTGTGTGTCCTTCTTTATGTACGTATGTTTCTATGTGTGAAGTCATTAAGCACACACTATTCTGTCCGCCATGACAGATTTTGTGTGAGAGAGAACCTTCTGTGGTCAGAAGAGCGCCAAACCTGTTAGCGTAAATGATTATTTTGCTGGTTGACTCGCTCAGTACAGTTATGACTTTAAATAGATTTTGCTTCACAAAAGTCGACCGCAGAGCATTAAAAAAAACCCCTCCACATACGCACAAACACAAAGACAAGCAATTACGTATAATATGTATGTATAATATATATATATATATATATATA
>NC_069005.1:10336954-10338447 GCF_001194135.2 Octopus bimaculoides | reverse complement strand
TACATATATATATATATATATATATACACATACACACACATACACACGCACACACACACACATATATATATATATATATATGTACATTCATATGTATATATGTATATATATTTATATATTTATAAATATGAATGTGTATGTGTGTGTGTGTCTTACAGGCTCGTGATTATAAGATTTTGGGTTCAATTCCTGGCAAGGACTGCTGCACGTGTCCTTCAGTAATTTACATCGTATATATGATTTCACATTGTAGCGGTTTACTCAGCTATAGTACTAATCACGAGATGTTAACCTTGGGATGGGTGTGATGGGGACACATCCATCCGATCACGGATGAAGAACCGGAAAAGGAATCTCTGTCTCACCGTAACAAAACGGTCCCCTGACACAATTAACAAAAAACAGGGTATATTTATTTGGCTAACAGTACTTTAAGGCAGTGCCCCAGCATGGCCGCTGTCTAATGACTGAAACAAATAATAGGGGACTGACACAGACACGCATACATATACACACACTGATACATACATATATACATATATACGACGGGCTTCTTTCAGTTTCCGTCTGCCAAATCCACTCACAAGGCTTTGGTCGGCCCGATGCTATAGTAGAAGACACTTGCCCAAGGTGCCACGCAGTGGGACTGAACCCGGGACCATTCGGTTCGTATGCAAGCTACTTTATTTCATTAACGATTTGCCATGAAGGCATTACAAAGAGGGGATGAACAAGGACAGACAAACATTCTTTTTTGGAGCAACGTGAAATGAAGTGTTTTGCTCAAGAACACAACGCGTCGCCCGGTCCAGGAATGGAAACCACAATCTTACGATCATGGTGCTGGCCCCTAACCACTAGGCCACGCGCCTCCACACAAGCTACTTACTATACAGCCACTCCTACGCCTATATATTAAGTCTAATATCTACACTCGTCTTTTTTCTTATTGTTTCCATTTACAATCTCCATAACGGTAAAAATTGTTAAAATGTCTCAACTCTTATAAATGTTAGCGCAGTTGTGTAATAGAATCTGAATCCGGATTTCAAAAGTACTTGCGTGAACATCGTCTTTCTATACACGTGCGTACGACTGCATATCGATGCACGTGAATTATGCTATAATCTGTTTTTGCTCAATTAAACTAATTACCGATCTTCTAATATTTTAAAATTGCTACTTAGGCATTAGTGATCTGCGATAGAATGTGCGTGCGTGTGTGTGAGTGTGCATGTGTGTGTGTGTGTGCGTATGCGTGCGTGTGTGAGTGTGTGTGTGAATGTGTGTGCACGCGCGCGTGCTTGTGCATGCACATAAACACATGTATGTATAGACGCGCTTGTTAATATTCATATAACATTCAAATACGAAAAAATTATGATTTTTTTGGTGATATTATTGCAGCTTTAATAATAAAGCATATTAGTTTACCCCCGGTATTCGGGTACTATTTTTTTCCCTCCTTGCTTCAAATTTATGTGATCTGGCAT
>NC_069005.1:10332257-10332703 GCF_001194135.2 Octopus bimaculoides | reverse complement strand
ATATATATATATATATATATATATATATATATATATATATATATAAACGGGTGTATATGTGTATGTATGCATACACAAGGTCCATGGTGTGGTGTGTTAGTATAACTGCAAGCAGTGAGAGCCATAGTCATTTGATTAGATTTTAGATTCAGATATGCAAATATCATCATCATCATCATCATCAACGTTACCACCATCAAATCCACAACCACCACCACCACCACCATTAAAACGCCGATCATCATTATCACCATGATCAATATCGTCATTATCCGTTTATTCTCGTCGTCAAGAACAACAACAACAACGACAACAATAATGTTAGCATACAAAGTTCGTTACAAAACGTAAAAAAATTAATAAATATCCCAAAAACGAAAGTATATGCGTTTACATAAACACACACACTCACACACACACACACACACATACACACACACACACAC
>NC_069005.1:10327208-10328403 GCF_001194135.2 Octopus bimaculoides | reverse complement strand
TATATATATATATATATATATATGCATATGTATATGTATATGTTATGTATTTACATTATGTATGTATATTTGAAATGCGGTGAGCCGGCAGAATCATAACCGCATCAGGAGAGAAAAAGCTCAGCGCCTTTTTTTCCCGCTCTTCTCAGTTCAAATGTCGCCCAGGCAGAATTATTACCGCTCCGGTCAAAACGTTTACCGGTATTTTGTCCGTCTTTATGTTCTGAGTTCAAATTCTGCCTTGATCAACTTTTTTTTAAATATATTTTTGAGGTCAATAAAACAAGTATCGGTCAAGCGCTGGGGTCGATGTTATTGGCTTACCCTTCCCCCGAAATATCTGGCCTTGTGCGAAAATTTGAAACCATTATGCATGGACCTTTATATTTCAGACAGTCGATCTATCTATATATATATATATATCAATATATATATATTTATATACACACACACACACACACACACGTATTTTTCAAAATATTGAAAAATCACCGAGTACATATACAGTATTTATTTATTACAACTGACAACCTTGAGGAAAATTTCAAAACCATCATCGAAGTTTGATCTTCTTTTATTAATAAATCGACTGAGGAGAAATAAAGAGCCAGTCTATCTATATTGCTAACGATGATATCAAGAATTATAGCTTTCCTACAAACAAAAATAACTGAGATGAAGCTTATATATATATATATGTATATATAAGAGACCTAAGTGTACGTACGCCGCCATATGTATATAAACAGGAATGCAAAAAATGGGACAAGAACGCAAACCATACAGGAAGATGATACAAAAGAGGGACAAGAAAAAACAAGGACAGGTTATTCGAAGTTTTCTTTCCTCAGTCGACTGCCAGATTATCTTTGCAATTTCGGCTTGTTATACTCGAGATTGCTCCAATCTGGCCAGCTCCAAGGAAAAAATAAGCTAAAAGCATTAGATTTCTTGGAAGAAAGCAGCAAATGTATACGAAAACAAGGACGAAAAAAAACCCGGAGAAACGGCTTCACTTTCACACACACCAGTTTAATTTAATTCGTCCTTAGTCGAAAGACACCTGTTGTGATGTCCTGTTATTTGCATTTGTATTTGTGTAACATTTCTCCGTTTTTTCCCGTCCTTGTTTTCCTATGCATTCGTTGCTTTCTTCCAAGGAATCCAATGCTCTTAGGTAGTTTTTCCTTGGGGC
>NC_069005.1:10318453-10322233 GCF_001194135.2 Octopus bimaculoides | reverse complement strand
TATATATATATATATATATATATATATATATATATATATATGTATATGTATATTTATATAAAATATTTCTATGATTATAATTGTGTGGAATATGAATTTATTCAATGTCATGGAGTTCTTTGCTAAAGTTAGAACATTGATATATATTTTATTGTCATCACCTCTGAAATATTTATTTGTACCACTAATGTATACGTACACACGCGCACATTCATATAAATTATCAAAAACACTACGGAAGACACATATACACACGCGCCCACAAACACGCAGACACACGAACACGCAGACGAACGGAAACACACATACACATGTATATAACACGTACGTGTTTACAGGCAATGTTCACATTCAGATTTCTCACATGTACATATGTGTGTATGTGCGTATGTTTGTGAGTGCGTGTGTGTGTGTAGATAGATTGATAGGTATAGATATAAACATATACATACATGCATATATTCAATACATATACATACATGTACACATATATATATTCTGTATCTCTATGTGAGTGTGTGAATGCGTGGATGTGTATGTATATCTAACGCGCATACTCACACATATACACTCACATATATATATACATATATGTATGCATATATTTGTCAGTATGTATATATATGTATGTGTGTGTGTGTGTGTGTGCGTGTGTGTGTGTGTGGGTGGGTGTGTATGCCTCTATATATTTTATTTCTATTATTATATGATTGAACGACACGCATCCATTTCCAAGTAAATTTATACATACATACATACATATACACACACACACACACACACACACACATATATATATATATATATACATATATATATATATATAGCGTAGAATATCGAACTGTAACGATATTTATTTAGTTTTCACACTAAAGTATTCAAAATTAAATACAAGTAATCCATTTTTGGTGGCGGGGCTGGCTTTTTTAAAAAGAAAATCCTGATTACATTGATTGAAGTATGGCTATATAAAAAGAATAATACCTAAGGCTAGGCACAGCGGGGTTGAACTTTAAACCACGTGGTTACAAAAGCAAACTACTTAACCATACAGACACAACTGCACCTAAGAGGAAAACTATAGCGAAGAAATTTGGTGTAATATTTGACAAGATTAAAGCAGTGGACTGGCAGAGTGGTTACCGCTTCAGACAAAATGCTTAGAAGCATATCTTCTGATTCTATGTTCTGAGTTCAAAGGTTGCAGAGACCGACTTTGCCTTTCAACCTTTTAGGGTCACTGAAATAATTACCAGTTAAGCACTGAGGTCGATGTGATTGATTTACGCTGTCCCAAAAATTACTGATCTCGTGCCAAAATTTTCAAACCAATATTTGACAACATTAAGGTGTCGAGCTGCCCAGAATCGTTAGCGCATCAGACCAAATGCTTAGAAGCATATCTTCCGATTCTACGTTCTGAGTTCAAATATTGCTGAGGTCGATTTAGCATTTCATCCCTTCGAAGTCGATAAATAATTACCAATTAAACACTGGGGTCAATTTACTCAACTTACCCCTTTCCAGAAATTGCTGGTTTTGTGCCAAAGTTTGAAACCAATATTTGGCAAAATTAAGGAGTCGAGCTAAGGGAATCGCCAGCGCGTCAGACAAACTGCTTAGAGGCATATCTTCCGATTTGAGTTCTCAATTCAAATACTGTTGAGGAGGTATTTTCTCTTCATCCTTTCGAGGTCGATTAATAATTACCAGTTAGGCACTGAGGCCGATGTAATCGATTTGCTCCGTCCTAGAAATTGCTGGTCTTGCGCCAAAATTTTAAACCAATATTTGACCAAGGAAAACAACTAACGTGGGCTGAAAGCATGAGTTTAGATAAATAATTCAAGATGTGATGGTCTTAATGATATATGCAAATAGTTTTGAATGAATTGAATTTTCGCTTTTAGTTGTGAGAGACGGATTAATGTATAGCTGTAAATATTAGGGATTCTAAAGCAAATACATGAACACATACTTAAATGTAAATAAATGGAAATAAATAAGACTAAACGGAAATAATTTCTAAATATTTAACATATAATTTTCTAATACTTGTTTTCATGGTTGCAGGCAAATTTGATTTATGTTAGCAGGTAAGAGTCAACAGCCATTGTATGATGTTATATTTTAGTTTTTTGTACTTACAGGGACTTACAGAGAAATTTCTATTACATTTTGAAAATATAAGTTGTTTTATCGGTACAGTGCTAACTAAATTGAATAAAGTCAGGCCGACGCTGACTTACTGGAGTTCTTTCCCTTAGTACGTATTACCATAAGATGTATGATATAATGTAAAATAATATAAATATATATAAATATCGTATCATAAATACTGGAGTGTGCACGTGTGAGATGGCTTGGACATGTTAGTCGTTTGGAAGATGGCAGAATTCCCAAGGACATACTCTACGGAGAGCTTGCTAGGGGTACTGTGTCTGTGAGAAGATCGCTCTTACGATACAAGGATGCAAAAGGGACATGAAGGCCTCAGACATAAATATTATCAACTGGGAAGCTGTTATCAGCAACTGTGGAAATTGGCGACGCACCATGGAAGAGGAAACACAAAGGAGTGACAGAGGGAGAGAGGAGAAATTGAAAGACAAGAAAAGACGTCAAGAAGAAACTATGACATTACAACCAGCCAGGCAAAGTCTTCACTACATTTGCGGTACCTGCCAGAGGGTATATTTGTCCAGGATAGGACTACAGAGCCACAACAGGCGATGTATTAGGACATGAAATGTAAAAACCGGACTAGATTATTTCATGCGCAACTCCATTGTCTCCCGAGACAAAATGGATGCCAACAGATGCATTTACAAACGTACATATCCACGCAAACACAATGCATTGAAAACATTTCTCTGTTTGTAAGCACAAACCTTAATCCCGCTACATAGATAACCATAAGTTCCCTTCAAACATCTATCCCTACATATATGAGTGCATACATACATACATACATACATACATACATACATACAAACATATATATATATATATATATATATATATATATATATATATATATATATATATATATATATATATATATATATATATATATATATAAACATACACATACTTACACTCATACACACACATACACACAAATATATATACATATTTATATAGACATATAAAGACACATATATAAAGATATAAACATATATATATATTTATATATATATATATGCACACACACATACATACAAGCATATATAAGTATCATATATGTACTTATATATATATATATCTATATAGTATATATATGTATGTATGTATGTATGCATCTATGTATTTATCTAGATACATCTATCTATATATTTACATATATATACACACACACGCACGCAAACGTTCGTATATACATATATATTTACATATATTCATAGATGAATGTAAAACCAGACGCGCGCGCATAGACATCCTTTGAAATCTCTTTATCTCTCTCTCTCTCTCTGCGTTCACCCTGTCTATCTCTCTCTATCTCTCTATGTCTCTCTCTCTCTCCTCTTCTCTCTCTCTCACACACACACATATCCAATTGAAACGCTTATTGTGACCATTTTAGGATGGAGCCTTTCAGATAACAGTGAGCAACTGATAACTGGAAGCAGAGGATAGAGTGTTATCTTGCCCATGAGTCGGACTCACTAATTTTAATGACAATAACTATACGATAAAATTATCTGTGATTATAATAACCGGGTTTCATGGCAAATATAAATATAAATATATATATTTATATATATATATATATATATATAT
>NC_069005.1:10316942-10318110 GCF_001194135.2 Octopus bimaculoides | reverse complement strand
ATATATATATATATATATATATATACATATATATATGTATGTATGCATGCATACATGCATCTATATAAATATACACATGCATGTATCTAGATTTGTATGTATATATACACACACACAGATACACCTACACCACACACGTATCACTCTCATCGCTTTATTCTCTCCTATCTCCTTCCATCATCTCTCCCTCTCACTCACTACTCTCTGTACATCAGTTGCTTCATCTCTCTCGTACCCTGTCTATCTCCCCCTCTCTCTCTCACTCTCTCTCACTCAAACACACACACACACACATATATATATATATATACGTACATACATTTGTACATATACCTACACATATATATATATAAATATATACGTACGTACACATAAATATATGTATGTATATACATTTATGTCTGTATGCGTATGCGTGTGTGTATGTGTGTGTATGGGCCCCTTTGCTTGGCACTAACACTCTCTCCTTCGTTTACATAACACTAGCTTTATCCTACACATCTTCCTTCCATTCTCATTGTTCCTCCTCCTCCCTTTACTTGTCTTACTCCATCTGCAATTTTACTTTCACTTTTCTTATTCGCCCCATATATACCCACAAGCACTCCTGCTCTCAAGCGGAGAATCACACACAAGGAAGCAATCATATACACGCACACAAACACACTCACACACACACACACACACACACACACACACACACACACACACACACACACACACACACACACACACACACACACACACACACACACACACACACACATACGCATAACACACACTTATTCTTTCTGTTCTCTTTTTCCTTCCTCATCATTTTACCCTTTGTCTCGTTCACATCACCGTACACTCCTTGCTTTTCTTTCGTCTGATACAGCGAAACTCCAAGATCCCCTAAACCACCACCACCACTACTACTACTACTACTACTACTACTACTACTACTACTACTACTACTACTACTCTGAGACTTCTTTCATCTCTGCTCTTTTCGCAACTATTGTGACATCGGTTTATGCAAAATCCAACAACAGTAAGAATAACAGTGGCTACAACAGCCTCGAAATATATATATGTGTATACGTACATATATACATACATACATACATACATACATACACACAGACACACACACACACACACACACACACACACACACACACACACA
>NC_069005.1:10314840-10316882 GCF_001194135.2 Octopus bimaculoides | reverse complement strand
ACATATATATATCTATATATATATATTTATACATACATAAATACATATATATAGACATATATATTATACATATACATACATATATATATTTATATATACATACTTACATACATACACATATATATATAGATATATATATATTATGCATATACATATATATATTTATATATATGCATACATACATACACATGTGTGTGTGTGTGTATGTATAACGTTAGAGAATAAAAACAAATGTGGCAACAGCAACAGCAGCAACAACAAGATGACAGCAATACCAAAACCCTAACCCTAACCCTAACCCTAACCCCGACAACAAGAACAACAAATGAAAACGCCAACATCATGCAGTAGCGCAGTATTCGTCCGCTTCGCAGCAATCATTGTTGCCTTCCGTAACACCAAGAAACAACTCCACGACCACCACCAACTACAACGGGAGCAAACGAAATCGTCATCCTTCCCTTCTTCTTCCTCTTCCACCTCCTCCTCCTTATCTTCATCATCAACATCCTCCTCCTTCTATTTATAATTATCACCACCCTCACCATCCTGCTCCTCCTCCTCCTCATCATCGTCATAATAATAATAACGATCATCATCATAATTCTTCTCCGCCTCATTAACATCATCATCAACATCACCATGATTCCAATTATCATCCTCCTCTTAATCATCGTCATCATTAACGTCATTATCATCCCCATTCGCAGTATCATCTCCGCCCCCACCATGAGGATGAGGATGATCATGATTATCAGCATCATCATCATCATCGTCAGCAGCAACAGCATCATCATCTTCCTTCTCCTCCTCTTCACCATCATGATCATCATCATCATCATCATCATCCTCATCATCACTTCCACCATGTCGTCCTCTTCATCATCATCCACAACAGTGGCAACTTTAACAACAGCACCAAGATCAATACCTGCCAAAATCTTTTTAAAAGGACGTCACGTGCAATATCACTCATAGGTAAATTCATCAACGAGATGGTCATGGATGGGACGCAGTTAGTTTTACGTTTTTTATGATCAATACTCACTTGAGGCTACAATAAGAACAATGTCGAGAATGAACAGAGTATTAAAATCATAAACAACACCAACAAGAACATCAACAATGACAACACAACACACGTATATCACAACGGCAACATTTACATACACTAGAATGACAACAATATCAACAAAGACGACGATGATGACGACTGTAACGATAATACCAAGAGAAGACAATGTTAGCTATAACAACAACAATAAAAAGTAAAGCAGAACAAGGAAAAGCAGAAATGAGGAAATATAGAGGAATTCGACAGCCCCACCGTCAATGACAGTTATAGCTGCAAAACTAGAATAACGACAATATTTTCAGTGACAAAAGTAAAAGACAAAAACAACAAAAAGAAACAAGAACAACAAAAACCAAATTACAATAACAACGATATGAACAAGAGAAAGTAAGTAGGAATAAGTCAACAGAACGACTATCAATGACAAGAGATACATCAATAACTACTAACGTAGTATTAGATATTAAAAGCAGTAAACAGTCAAAGACCAGCATACACCAACACCACCGACAGGAACATGGTCTCAATCAGCGCTATCTTTGTCGATAACGTGGTGATCTTAATCATCATCACCATCGTTATCATCGTCATCATCATCATCATCATCATCATCATCATCATCATCATCACATCATCATCATCATTGTCATCATCATCGTCATCACCGTAATCATCAATAGCTATATCAAGATCGGCATCATTACTATCATCAGTAACATAGTAGAGATCAAAGTAACTCTGAATACGAAAAATGTATATAGAGAGTATAGTGTATATATTTGTGTGTGTGTGTGTGTGCGTATGTGTGTGGATATGTGAGTACATGTGTGTATATATGTGTGCGGGAGTGTTCACATATGGGTATGGTTTGAATGCTAGTGTGTGATATATATGTATACATCTACATATATATTTATGCATATATAGATATATATGTATACCTATATATATATATATATATATATAT
>NC_069005.1:10313932-10314723 GCF_001194135.2 Octopus bimaculoides | reverse complement strand
TGTGTGTGTGTGTATGTATATATGTATATTTATGTATATATATGTATATATATATATATATGTGTGTATGTGTGTGTATGTATGTATGCATGTATGTATGTATGTATGTATGTATGTGTGTGTGTGTGTGTATGTACGTATTTACATATTTACTTCGAGGCGACATTTTGGAAGAATATAAGATATGTTTGCTAAAGAAACCCACATAATCAAAATTAATTAGGAAACAGTTTCAGCTTCTCCATCGTTTTCTTTTCTCTCTTCAAACTACACACGCGCGCACACACGCACAACCAGTTATCTCTATCCTTGTATATACACACACGCATACATATATATACACATACACGCATACATATATACACACATACATACATGTGTATATAAATATGTATACCTTCCTCCAGTCTCTATTTTCGGTAACTGCTTCCCCCCTCCTCCCTACACCTTTCTCCCACCACTTCCTTTCTTACCTTCCATCTATCGTCTGCTTCGCTTTCATTTATGTATTGTTCCTGGTGACTTTGCTGTTATTGTTCCTCGGCTTCTTTTCGATCTTTTTCTCCTCATTATTATTTTCGTTATTACTGTCATCATCATCATCATCATCATCATCATCATCATCATTATTATTATTATTATTATTATTATTATTAGTAGTAGTAGTAGTAGTAGTAGTAGTAGTAGTAGTAGTAGTAGTAGTATGAAAGCGGCAAACTGGCAGAATCGATTGCTTGCCGGGCAAAATGTTTCGCGGCATTTCATCCATCTTCACGTTCTGAATTCAAATT
>NC_069005.1:10307274-10313527 GCF_001194135.2 Octopus bimaculoides | reverse complement strand
GAATTAAGTACCAGTGAAAAGTGGGGTCGATGTAATCGACTGTTCCCCTGTCCCAAAATTTCAGGCCTTGTGCTTCTTGTAGAAAGTATCATTTACATTATTTGCATTTGAAGGATATTTGTCCTCATCTTGTTTGTTCTTAACACAACGTTTCGGCTGATATACCATCCTGTCTTCATCAGCTGTCTTGGGAAAATTTCGAACCTAGGTTCTCATTCCTAAGGTATTTTTTGATGCTGTTATTATTATTATTATTATTATTATTATTATTATTATTATTATTGTTGTTGTTGTTGTTGTTGTTGTTGTTGTTGTTGTTATTATTATTATTATTATTATTATTATTATTATTATTATTATTATTATTATTATTAAAGTGGTGAGCTGGCGGAATCTTTAGCACGGAATCTTTAGCACAAAATGCCTTGCGGTATTTCGTCCGTCTTTACATTCTGGCTACGAATTCCGCGGAGGTCGACATTACCTTTCTTCCTTTCGGGTTCGATAAAATAACTACCAGTAGTGTACTGGGGTCCATTTGATCGACTTACCCCTCTCCCCGCAGATTCTGTCTTTGTGCCAAAATTTCAAACCATTATTATTATGACTTACCATTTTCTCATTATTTCTTTCTGTTTTCAGTTTTCCTTTCTTTCGTTTCTTCCTTCTTTTTCTCTCTCCCTTACTTATACTTCTTTTCGTTTCTTCCTTCTTTTTTCCCCTTCTTCCTTCCCTTTTCTTTCCTTTTTTTTCTCCTTTTCTTCTCTGAGTCATTTTTCAATACGTTTATTAATATTTTCTTTATCGTAGCCGTCCCCAACACCACCACCACCACTACCAATACCATCAGCAACATGAACGTTGTTGCCGTCGTCGTCATCGTCGTGGTCATCCTCATCATCAACATCATCATCATCATCATCATCACCGTCATCATCTACAGTATTATTGTTGTTGTTGTTGTCAATGTTGCTTTTGTTATTGTTGCTGTTCTTATCAATGTTATTTGTGTTGTTTTGGGAGCTGCTGTTGTTTTTGCCGCCATTATCATATTCATTATTATTATTATTATTATTATTATTATTATTATTATTATTATTATTATTATTATTATTATTATCGTCATTATTATTATTATTATTATTATTATTATTATTATTATTATTATTATTATTATCATTATTATTATTATCGTCATTATTATTATTATTATTATTATTATTATTATTATTGTTATTATTATTATTATTATTATTATTATTGTTATTATTATTATTATTATTATTATTATTATTATTATTATTATTATTATTATTATTATTATTATTATTATTATTATTATTATCATTATTATTATCATTATTATTATCATTATTATTATTGCCACTACTAACACCATCATTCATTTTCTGCAGTCAATTGTAAGCATTGTCATGCCTATATCTAACAGAGGCTACTTTACAACAATATCTGTTGTGTATGAAAATAAAATATGCTTTATTATATTGTCAATGATTTTGAAAGGCGCTTTATGATTCTTCTACGGAGAATGTAGCACTTCTACACAAACCGCGAAAGAACGAAACATGGAGGCCTCCAAACACCCAAACATCCATCCTTCTTTTCACCCAGACCTCCAAACCTTTATGCCCTCAAAACCCAAAACCCCAGAACATGCAAAGGACCGAATGTGTAATGGCTTCAGTAATAGATTTAGATCACACATAACATGTATACTCCAGCCATCCATCTATTTTCTCCCTCTGCTATTCTTTGAGAGGGCCACGGGGGTAGTGTTGTTTCGGCTTGAAGAATCCGTCTAGCGATTCTTTTCTGCAGTATTCTAATTACATGTCTTCGACTTCTGAATGTGAAGTATTAACGACTCGACTTGGAGAGATACCCTGACCTCCGATGTAATCATCCTTTCTAATAATGTTACTTCAGAGATCTTTCGGAGGAAACCAGATCCCGGCCGCTTGTGTTCGCGTTTGTACTCTTCCAATTAAATAAAATAATGTTTATAAATGCGAAGAGAAGTACAATTATTTCTATAGTTTAAATGTTTTTTTCTAATGTCCATTGTCTGGAAATCTTTCGTCACATGTGTGTGACCTCTTCAGCGACGCTTTTTGTCTTCTGTGGGCTTTTGTTCCACTTATTTCATACACACGGATGTGTGACGAAAGATTTCCGGACAATGGACATGAGTTAGAATAAGAACAGTAACAAACGAGTGAAGAACAAATATATAGAGCGTGTGTTTATTTGGCAAAAGAAAACAAAATGACCGTCCCGAAATGCAACAATACTTATATATTATCTTTTATTTTTCACTTATTTCAGTCATTAGACTACGGTCATGCTGGGGCATCACCTTGAATTTCTTAATCGAATTAATCGACTCAAGTACTCATTTTTTAAACCTGGTACTTATTCTATCAGTATCTTTTGACGAACCGCTAAGTTACGGGTACGTCAACACACCAACGCTGGTTGTCAAGCGGTGATAGGGTGACAAACACAGACACAACGACACACACACACACACACATATACGTGGGGCTTCTTTCAATTTCCGTCTACCAAATCCATTCACAAGGTTTTGGTCGGCCCGTGGCTATAGTAGAAGACACTTGCCCAAGGTGCCACGCAGTGGGACTGAGCCCGGAACCATGTGGTTGGGAAAGCTTATCTCATAGTCTCTCATATACATTGCCTATATAACGATATAATATAAATTACATACACATATACACACAAGTATATATGTGTGTGCGTGTGTGTGTGTGTGTGTGCGGGTGGGCGTGCATGTGTGTGTTTGTGTGCGCGTGTGTGTATCTTTGTGCATAAATGGTAAGACATAAGATATTGAATAAAAATAATACTAAGGGGAACTATATGTTTTGTAGCTAGTATATTGTATAAGCAGAAAAAAATCTTTTTGTTGGACACGCACAACTCTTACGGCCTATGTAATTGTTATAACGCTAATACATGTCTTCTTGATACAATGTGACTTTATAAAGCTTTACTTTACCTGTCTTACAGATAACAGTGAAGCAAATAATCTTTTTAGGACTGTAAATAAGGTATATTTTTTCTTGGCTGGTTGGTAGAATAACACATGTTTGTGTAAAGTTCCAAATATTAAATATTTATTTATCATTTATAAAGATATTCTTGTTGCGGCGAACGGCAGAAAAAAGAAAAATATGTATAATTCAAGTGAGTCCGTTCATATGTGTCTGTGAACAATGTTTGTTAGAAACGACAGTAGCCGTGACTGGCGTAAATTCTTGCGACCAGTAGGCTTAGCTATCTCACGACCACTGACTAGCTAGTAGGCATAGCATCTATATATTTAAGATGCATGTCAAAGAAAATGCACCAAATACGAAATGATTAATGAGATTTCAATATGTTGTTTATCCAAAAATGTTTGTTTACTATAACAAGAATTCTATTGTTTACCGCTAGGCAACCCAAGTACTAACAAAATCAGTTCCTGGTATACTATTTTACTCTTTTACTTGTTTCAGTCATTTTGACTGCGGCCATGCTGGAGCACTGCCTTTAGTCGAGAAAATCGACCCCAGGACTTATGCTTTGTAAGCCTAGTACTTATTCTATCGGTCTCTTTTTGCCGAACCGTTAAGTTACGGGGACGTAAACACACCAGCATCGATTGTCAAGCGATGTTGGGGGGACAAACACACATACATATATATACATATACATATATACGACGGGCTTCTCTCAGTTTCCGTCTACCAAATCCACTCACAAGGCTTTGGTCGGCCCGAGGCTATAGTAGAAGACACTTGCCCAAGGTGTCACGCAGTGGGACTGAACTAGGAACCATGTGGTTGGTAAGCAAGCTACTTACCACACAGCCACTCCTTCGCCTTGTTGATTGCCAACATCATCGATCCTTGACAGCATCCCTATGTATTGCTTATATCTGTTTTACGGCTGAAGGCAGTGATTCGGATTGAATTAATTTCAAGGCGGTGGTTTGGTGTTTAGGATGGGATACTGTCTATATATTTGCTACAGGGTTCAACAAAAATCCACAGAAAATTTATCGCAACATGAATATTTTCTGATACTGACAGAGATGTTAGTCTAATACTCTCCTCAAATCAATCTGTTGACTAAGAGATAATGCTATTTACAATAACAAGATCGTCTGGCAAATACGAAACCTACCTCTCACTAGATAAATGGTTCCAAAGGATGTGATTTATGCTTCTCGGAAAAGTGCAACAATCTTGTGCTGACTTTTTCTATCTTGAACAAAAGATTTGATTTGCTAAATTATCGTAGATACTTTCAGCGAGATCATTTCCAACTACAAACTTGATAAAATATGTTATTTTCTTTACAATGGATATAGCATAGCCTAAAATTTATACCATGTTTCACAAGCATTCATATATTTTTCTTAACATTAGGACCTTATTAACTAATATCGCTTCCTTGGCTCATATTTTTTTCAGATGGCACAAAAGTGATAATGATATATATTTCTGCACATTGTCCTTAAAATATGAAAATACGTGTTTCAGCAAATAATAATGTATAGATAAAAATGTAATACGTACTGGCAACCAATCAAATCTCCATGTGCTGCTAACAATTCATATCTTCATGTTTTTGCAAATACATTTGATTATATATTTTCACGTTAATACCATTTCTAATGGTATGAAAAATCACAACAATGAAATATAATATACACTATACTTTGTGTCTACCAAAATATATTCTCTCCAATGTAAACACAAATATTTATACGTGTGTGTGTGTGTGTGTGTGTACATATAAACATACGTAGATGTATACATACGTCTATATACAATGACACATACATGCATATGTCTTTCTCTCTATTTGTACACGCACACATATATGTATAAGTATATACACATATATATGCATGCATGCATGTGTATGTAATAATATGCATATATGTATAATGAAATATCTATATATATATAATACAAACCTGTTGATATACTCATGTGTTTGTTTATTGATAGGTTTCTTCATCTTTCCACCTACCTTTCTACCTATCTACCTCCCTGTGTAACAATCTATCCATTTATCTATCTATCTATCTATCTATCTATCTATCTATCTATCTATCTATCTATCTATCTATCTACCTGTCTGACTGTCTGTCTGTCTGTCTATCTATCTATCTATCTATATATCTATCTATCTATCTATCTATATATATATATATATCTGTCTATCTGTCTGTATGCCT
The DNA here is from genome assembly GCF_001194135.2 of Octopus bimaculoides. NCBI lineage: Eukaryota > Metazoa > Mollusca > Cephalopoda > Octopoda > Octopodidae > Octopus > Octopus bimaculoides. Next base: position 10,308,252 of record NC_069005.1, on the reverse strand, counting down.
GTCAGTCTGTCTGTCTCTCTGTCAGTCTGTCTGTCTGTCTACCTATCTTTCTAAATCTATCTATCTATCTATCTATCTATCTACCTACCTGCCTACCTACCTACCTACCTACCTACCTACCTACCTACCTACTGCCTATCTACCTACCTGCATACATACATAATACATACATAATACATACCTACCTGCCTACCTACCTACCTACCTACCTATCTACCTATCTGCATACATACATACATACATACATACATACATATCTCCCTAACTATCTATCTAAAAAAATTTTTGGCAAACTGTCTCCTTATCAATCTATTAGCACATCTATCTCTCACCTTGTCTTCTTACCATCCTAATTTTTTTTGCTTTTCAAACGAAAACATCTTCAGTAATGCATCAGCAACAGCGGCAACAACAACAACAAGAACAACAACAACAACAACAACAACAACAACAGTAACAACAGCAACAGCAGCAGCAGCAAAAATTCTTGCCGCTGAAGCAACAAAAGCTACATCAAAAAAAAAAGAAAAAGAAAAAAAGAAACAACATAGCAACAACAACAAGAACAACGATTTCAACAACATCCATTACACGACTACTCCAGACAGGACAAAAACCAACAGAGACGCATAAAGAAGGTCGTAAACTTACAAAACCATCAAATTAACAAAGATTCACAGACATAACACTGAAGAATGTCTTCACAATCTTTAAACATAAACATTATCAACTCGTTCTTATTCATTTGCTTTCTCTGTTTGTCTGTCCGTCTGACCGTCTGTCCGTCACTTTCACTTTCATTTTCCTTTCCTCATTCTGTCTCTCTGTCTGTCTGTCTCTCTTCCTCTCACCCTCTCTGTATATTTACGTGAACATGTGTCTGTGTATGCACAAGTTTGCAATATAAGTATATATATACATACATACATACATATATATATATATATATATATATATATATATATATATATATATATA
>NC_069005.1:10303552-10307264 GCF_001194135.2 Octopus bimaculoides | reverse complement strand
CATACACACACACACACACATATATATACACACACACACAAACACACACACACACACACACACACACACACACACATATATATATATATATATACATGTATATACATATAAGTATTTATGCATTTATATATATTTATATGTAAATGCGTGCGCACGTACACATACAGACGTACACATACACACACACATATATATATTCAAGCACATACACATGTAACTCTAGCTGTACAAGTGCATGTATATGTGTGTGTGTGTGTGTGTGTGTGTGTGTGTATGTCTGTGTATGTATGTGAGTATCAAAGTTTGACATACATGCGCAGTACACACATATACGTACATACTTTTATTTTTAATCATTTACTAGCTTCAGTCATTGAACTGCGGCCATGCTGTAGCACCATCTTGAAAGGATTTAGTAGAAAAAGAATGCACAGTTCTTTTTTTTAAATGTCTATTACTTATTCGATCGTTTCATTTGAAACCAAATCTCAGGAATACTGATTTCAAATTTTGGCGGCACGAAGCCAGCAAATTTGGTCAAGGGGTTGAGTCAATTACATCGACTCCAGTGCTCAACTGGTGTTTATTTTATCGACCCCAGAAAGATGAAAGGCAAGGTCGACCTTGGAGGAATTCGAACCTTGGATGAAATGCCGCTAAGCATTTTATCGGGCCTGCTAACGATTCTGTCAGTTCGCCGCCTTAAATATCAGGACTATTAATGGAAAAACCAAGGCGGCGAGTTGGCAGAAATATTAGCACGCCGGACGAAACGCTTAGTGGCATTTCGTGCGTCCTTACGTTCTGAGTTCAAGTCCCGCCGTGGTCGACTTAATGTATTTTTTTTTCCTTTCTTTCGGGTTTCGAGCACTGGGGTCGCTATAATCGACTTATCTCCTCTTTGAAAATGCTGGATTTTTACCACAATTCGAAGCCATTATTGTTATTATTTGGTTTAGCTTTGCTACCACGTGCTTCAGTGTTCAATCCGACTGCGCTGCAGCAAAGGTAAGCATCTGCGATAGCCTCGGGTCGAGCAAAGCCTTGTGAGTGAATTTGGTAGACGGAAACTCCGTGGAAACCCGTCAAATATGTGCATGTATGTACATGTATGTGTCTTGTTTCAGAGGTGAAAGCGCATGGTTCAGTGATCAGAGCATCTGGCTCACAATCATGAAGTAGTGAGTTCGATTCCCGAACCGGGCTCTGTGTTGTGTTTTTGAGTAAGGCGCTTTGTTTCACGTTGCTCTAGTTCACTCAGTTGTAGAAATGGGTTGCGACGTCACTGTATCGGTCTTTGCTTTTTCCTTGGATAACATCGGTGGCGTGGGGAGAGAAGGCTGGTTATACAACGGCAACTGCTGGTCTTTCACAAAACCAACCTTGATCGGACTTATTCATCGGAGGGGAACATTCTTGGTGTAATCCTCCCATGGTCGTTCAAGACCGAAGGGGGTCCTTACCCTTTACCTGTACCCCTTTTGTGTTTATGCTTGTCGACCACACACAGCCATTCGAGAACGAGCGTTGATTTACTTACAATCTTAGCAACTCAGAGCAAATGAGACCGAAAGAATAAGACCCAGACTTAAGAATATATAATTATTGGGGTTGATTTGTTAGAATAAAACACCTCAGGACTGTGCCCCATCTGGCTATTTCCAATAATTGAAACAAGTAAAAGGTAAAACGTTAAAAGACATTTTGCTTCTAAGATCGTTCAGTGCATATAAAAAGTGATCTGGTTGTTGTATTTTTTGCAGGACGAACGGCTCCGTAGAAGTTCTCTCGTTAAATAGCTTAGATTTGTTCAATGAAGATGTCTTCATTGGAATATTTAACATATCGCCAAGTTTAACACCAACCAAATTGGTACAGTTATAATACTGCAGTTGTTAAATATTAATCACCGACCCAACTCTCTATTAAAAGAACTCAAAGAGACATGTTTTTGATATACAGGTGAAATTAATCTTTGCCAAATTCCTTGAATGTGCGTTTGCGGCCCCAATCCTTTGTCTATATTCGAAGCAGGTTTCTATTTTCAGTGAAGTCGCATTGTGTTCTTCAGCAAAACACTTCATTTCAATTTGTTCCAGTCCACTAAACTATGAATAACCAGCCCTGGGATGGGAAGAGCTGTGTCTGAAACATTCGTCGCAAACATTTTTGCAGTAGGAAAATTCTTTGAAAGAAATTTCGCCGTATACTCTTTTACGTGTTTCAGTCATTTGACTGTTCCTATGCTGGAGCACCGCCTTTAGTACAGCAAATCGACCCCAGGAATTATTCTTTGTAAGCCTAGTACTTACCCTATCATTCTCTTTTACCGAACCGCTAAGTTGCGCGGACCTAAACACACCTGCATCGGTTGTCAAGCGATGTTGGGGTGGGGGGACAAACACAGACACACAACGCAAACATATACACACACATACAGAATTATATACATATATACGACGGGCTTCTTTCAGTTTCCGTCCACCAACTCCGCTCACAAGGCGATGGTCGGCCCGTGCCACGCAGTGGGACTGAACCCGGAACTATGTGGTTGGTAAGCAAGCTACTTAACACAGCTACTCCTACGCCTAAAAAAATTCGTTGCGTGGACAATAATGAGGCGTACTATAAAGAAATAAATATTTTAAAAAAAATAAATAATGAGGCGTATTACTATGTGTATGTTTAAAAAAAAAGAAAGCATGATAAAGAGGTTTTACAAAAGCCATGAATAGGTAAGTCTTTATTCAATGAGAAACAATAAAGACAAAAAACGTGGTGAGGTTCAGGTGTATGTTGCGATCTCGATAACTTAAAAGCAAGGGAAATCGGGCAACCGACTTTGGGAGTCCTAGGACTTGAGACAGTAATTTACGTCTTCACTCCAATTTAAGGATAAATTCCTCCCATTCTTTCCTTCGTCTGTTGAAGCAACTGAAAAAAAGGGAAGGAATCATAGGAGCAGTTCTTTCTTCCATGACTAAACGTTACAAAAATTACGCAGTCTACAATGTTGAAGATGACGACGACAAAGACGACGACAAAGACGACCAAACCGTCGACGACGACGACGACGTAAATTTTAAACAAACTTTGAAGTTCATCTGAAGTCAATTTGTTTCTGCAATTATCTTGGTTTCCATTTTATTTTATTGTTTCAAAAATTCTTTGATAGAGATTTTGAATATATGTGTGTGTGTATATATGTGAATGTGTGAACAACAAAATGAGAGTGTGTGAGTAAGGGTGTGAGTATACATACAGATATATGGATACACACATGCTTCTATGTATGTATATAAATATATATATATACACGTGTGTGTGGTGTGTGTGTGGTATTTGTCCATAGCCGCACAAAACTTTTGGAAAATGATTTACAACCCTTTAATATGATGTAATCCAAGTGTCAAGATGAAACAAATGAGATGCTTGCATGTGCCAAAGAACTCTACATTCTCTAACCTTTTTCTAATGATGTGTGTGTTTGTGTGCATGCGTGTGTACGTGTGTGTCTGTGTCTGTGTGTGTACCTAAGACGAGAAGAATTCTCCTACATCTTCAATTGAAAGATTGCTGTTATTGTTTTTTAACTCTTTCTAATTAACCATGTTCCAGCCACAATGTCACACACCCCCATGTATGTATGTGAATATAAATACATATATATTTACACACACACACACATACACACACACACACACACACACAC
>NC_069005.1:10302610-10303542 GCF_001194135.2 Octopus bimaculoides | reverse complement strand
TATATATATATATGTATGTATGAGATTTCGATGTTATCATGCGGTATATAGTTACGGCTCTTTAAATACTAATTTCAATGCTAGTAGGAGTTGGTTTTCACTTTCACCCGTCCAGGGGGTCAATAAAATATCCTCACATATATCTATATCCTGTCTATTCTCGTATTCTCCGATTCCCTTCTCGAATATGTGAAACCGCATAACTAAGTTAATAAGTATAGAGATACGACTGACCAACACAATTAAACCTCCTCACTTGTCTGCTTCTCTATATAAGTATACACACCACATCATACCACATATTGTTCTATATATTGGGTTGACGAATAATTCATAAGCGTTTTTTTTTCCAAATTTAAAAATCTACGCAGAAATAAAACGCATTGGCAAAATGTTCTGTTATTTGAAAGAGAACAGTTTGCTCTACAAGATAGTGTGTTTTGATTTTTTAATTTTATTGTTTTTTGTGTATTTTCAGATCATTAAAATGGAATGTCAAGCGGAAAAAACTGAGCACTTTTGACACTATTTGCTTTTTTTGCATTTAATCGAGGTGTTAAGACCGCCGAAGATGCTAGTGAGATTTGTGTTGTGTATGGAGAAGGAGCAATGCCTCAAAGTACCACCCGCCGTTGGTTTTCGCGCATCATAAAGGGGAATTCTGACCTCAGGGACGGATCACACACAGGTCGAATATTTGAGTTCGATGAAGAGTGATTGATTTAACTTTTTCACAAGAATTTGCGGAGCAGGTAAAATATTATTAAAAAAAACTGGTGAACCACATCACTCAATGGGAATGGTTCAGAAATTCGTTGCTTGAGTGTCACACACGTTGAGCAAAACCAACAAAAACCAACGTTCCACAAGGGCCACCACTTCGCTCGCTAGATATCGTTAAACTCATGGTTACAAACAGCGTTTTCTTTACT
>NC_069005.1:10301290-10301785 GCF_001194135.2 Octopus bimaculoides | reverse complement strand
TATTATTGATTAATTTGTTGTAACTTTTTTAAAAAAATAAATTTGAAAAAAAATACGTTCATGAATTATTCCTCAACCTAATATATATACATATATGCATGTATGTATGTATGTATGTATGTGTATATATATATATATATATATATATATATATATATATATATATGACAAAAAGAAGAAAATGGAGAAATTGACATATAGACATCAGTTTATTCAAACGTATCCAAATCAATATAATCTGAAATTGTTACCCCTACAACCGTTTCCATATCCAATTAGTTCAATTAGAGAATTTGAATTAAATTAAATTAAATTAAATTGAAATTTTGATGTTGAAGCTGATTAATTGGGTACTTCATCAGAAGAGAATTTCCAGGAAGGAGTTACATTCCAGCGTGTTGGTCTATCTTTGGTATACACACACACACACACACACACACACACACACACACACACACACACACACACACACACACACACACACACACACACACA
>NC_069005.1:10296343-10301222 GCF_001194135.2 Octopus bimaculoides | reverse complement strand
CACATTCAATTGTTTTCATGTTTTAAACTCAGAAAGGTAAATCATGATATTTGTGGGTGATTTAGAAATTCTGTTCTTGCTAGCCGATTGAACGAGTATATCGATCTCTCTCATTTGTTTAAAACTGGATTCTTCATTGTCCTCTGTTTATCAAATTCCAATGTATATGACAGACGAGGCATTATCTGTTTGGTAGATCAATACGCAGCGATATCGACCAGAACCAGATATCGGTAAAACGTTCGAAAAATGTATGTTGTTTTTGTTGTTCTCGTGTAGATCTAGGTAATCTTCAATTATGTTGACTTATGATCAAAGCTTGCCAAATATGGCCACCACGTGTCATATGTATATGTGTGTGTATGCCTTTATGTATGTGTATGTGTCTTTGTGTCTGTATTTGTACACCAATTACGGAGACGTAAGGACATCGACACCACTTGGGTAACGGTGTTGATATGTTTACCTCCCCGTAACCTAGCAGTTCGGCATAAGAGTACGATAGAATACGTACCAGGCTTCAATAATAAGAAAAGTACATGGGACGATTCGTTCGACGTAAATTCTTCAAGGTGATGCCCCAGCATGGCCACAGTTAATGACTGAAACAAATAAAATAAAAAGATACAAGATGACTGCATACATACACACATACACACATTCATACATGCTTACATAACACACACACACATTTACATACACCCACACACACTCAAACGCACACGACACAATATATGTATGTATGAATGTACGTATGTATGCATGTATAAATGTATGTATGCAACTATGTATGTATGTGTGTATGTATGTATGTATGTGTATGTATGTATGTATGTATGCATGCAACTATGTATGTGTATATTATGTATGCAACTATGTATGTATGCATGCATATCTCTACAGTCGTACACGTCACACCACCCGTTTCATAGACCAACGTTCTTCACGAGAAACACCGCAAACAATTACAAGCAAAAGATATGAATGTAATTTACCGTGAACCCGAATCAAGTAAGACTATTATCTAAAGCACATCGAGAAGATGCGTGGCCTAGTCATTTGGGTAATGCATTCACGATCGCAAGAAAACGGTTTCAATTCTTGGAACGAGTCGTGCGTTGTGTTCTTGTCCAAAACCACTTCAAATCACGTTAATTATTTTAAACTTTTTCAGAACGCTGACTCATGATTTGAGGGCAATTTAGCTCGGCTGTAAACGTGCAGCCTTGCAACGGAATAGGGTCCCATTCAGATAGTGTGATCTCGCTCGGTTATACGCCATGAAAACCGGGTAACCAGCCTTATGCGTCCTACATCTGGAGACAGTACTTACTTGCTATGACAACACCGTTTATTACCCCTTCTTTGATCCGAGTGAAGTTTCAACATCCGAGTGATATCCATAAGATCAAACGATTATTCAGACCATATTGTGGCACAGGAACTGTAAAGGTAATGATGGAAATCCATCACGTTTAATTTTAGCTTATTTTTTTCTTTTTTTAGTTCCATAAAAAAAGACAGACATTTCTACAATTGAGTAAGTTCGTTAAATTCAACGAAAGCAATGATTGTAGTGGTAAAAAAACGTTTGGGGACGTCTAAATTGAAAATCCTTTTCATAAGTCATTTTCCCGTCTTCAAACGTAATCCTCATACATCACTCGTGTCTTGTATTAGATTATTTCATACAGACAACATCGTTGTGGAATCCATGGAAACGGAGCCTTTATGATTTAGGTTCTGTCAGTTCTTATTTGCTTCAATGGTAGATTATGGTTTTCGCATTCTATCTCTTGTATATTTACAAACTGCACATCAACACAAACATTCCTAGCAGTTGCGCTCGAGCTAAAAGTCACGAACAGACGTAAACAATCTTCGAGTGTGCATTCATATATTTTTGTATGGACTGAAATCCCAGTTGACAGACCGTTGATATGGAACAAAGTGTTAAACACTAATGATGTGAATATTAGTAGCAGCAAAGGCGGTGAGCTGGCAGAATCATTAGAGCGCTGGGCAAAATGCTTAGCGGCATTTTGTCCGTTTTGCGTTCTGCATTCAAATTCCACCCAGGTCGACTGTGATTTTCGCCCTTTCGGGGTCAATAAATTGAGTGCCAGTGAAACATAAGGTCGACGTAATCGACTAGTCGTCTCCCCCAAAATTTCAGACCCTGTGCTTTTAGTAGAAAGGATTACTATTAGTATTATTAGTATTGGCGAGCTAGCGGAATCGTTAGCAGGCCAGGCAAAATGCTTAGCGGCATTTCGTCTGTCGCTACGTTCTGTGTTCAAATTCCACCGAGGTCGACTTTGCCTTTCATCCTTTCTCAGTCAATAGAATAAGTACCAGTTGTGTACTGGGGTCGGTGTAATCGACTATCTCCGTCCTCCGAAATTACGGGCCTTGTACCTATGCTAAAAAAGGATTATTATTGTTATTAAAGCGGCGAGCTGACAGAATCGTTCGGACGCCGGTTAAAATACTTAGAGAATCTTGTCCGTGTTTAAGTTCTGATTTCAAATTCCACCGTGCAAAGTTTCTCGGTGTCTTTTATAAGGTCCGATGCGTTGGATTTAGGAGCTGGTGTGAATTTTAGACCATACTGTAGAATTTTTATTTCACTTTCCATAAGATTCCGTTGCGGCTTGTTGGTTCAGTGTTTTCTTGACTTTTTATATCATTAATGTTCTCTTTCGTTTTTTTTTTTTTGGACGTCTTGTTCCTTAAAAAATGGAGTGAAACATTGGCACCTTGTCTCTCAGTCATCCCATTATGTCGGAAGATGTTTCCGGTTGTTATATCATCTATTCTCGTCTGTTTTTAGGATTGTTGCGTTTTAAAAATGTGTCAATCATTCCATTATCTTGGGAGGGATTTGCATGCTTGTTATACCATCTATCTGGGTATTTTCATCTGTTTTGGGGATTGTTAGGTTTTAAGAAGTTTGTTTGTGTTCATTTGTTCGTGTGTAGTCTTTTTATTGATGTTGTTTTTTCGTTTGTTTTCCCAATGTTGACATCAGCAAATTTTTGATTGTTGGAGCTTCGTTTTTGAAATGAAAGTGTAGAAGTTGTCTCCCTTCAACTATTTTTCGATCTGATGGGGAAATTGTTATGGACGGGTTTTTTTTTTTTCATGTCATTGTAAACAAAATTTTTCTCTTCATAAATCTGTGTTTTATTATTAATTTTCTTTCATTCACTTCCGTAACTGTGTGCGTAGTTTGGCAGCCATCGAGCTTTCTTCGCTTCTTGCATCTCTATGTCTTTTATCCGTAAATCCAGCAGTTTTTCATGTAATTTTCCGTTGGTTTGTTCGAAGATTTCTTCTGGCATTAACGTCACACATTTGGTGTGCAAGATTCATTCTGATTTTCGTTCCTTCATTTGTTTTTTTTTATGTGATATTCTTGGGACGGGGACGGAATTATCATTATGAATATAATAATATAACTATTTTAAAATAACCATATATACGTGTGTGTATGTATAACTATATATGTATAGCTATACATACACACACACACATGCGCCGACCAAAGCCTTGTGAGTGATATATATGTGTGTGTTTGTGTGTGTGTGTGTGTATGAATCTGTGCTTACCCTCCCCCCATCAACACTTGACAACTAGTGTTGGTGTGTTTGCGTCCTAGTAGCATAACGGTTCGGCAAAAATAATTACTAACCTTCAAAACAAATGCACTGGGGTCAATTCGTTCGACTAAAATTCTTTACGGTAAAGACGGAGAGAGAGAGAATTCTATGTAGGTGCGCACTTGTTAATATATTCAAAAATATAAGGCGGCGAGCTGGCAGAAACATTAGCACGCCGGGCGAAGTGCTTAGCGGTATTTCGTCTATCTTTACGTTCTGAGTTCAAATTCTGCCGAGGTAGACTTTGCCTTTCATCCTTTCGGAGTACATAAATTAAGTACCAGTTGAGTCCTGGGATCGATGTAATCGACTGGCTCCCTCCACCAAAATTTCGGGCCTTGTGCCTAGAGTAGAGAAGAATATATTAAAAAATATATACAATAAAGTAAAACAAATGTACACTCTCTCTCATTCTTTCTTTCTCTCTCTCTCTCTCTTTCTCTCTCTCTCTCTCTCTCTCTCTCTCTCTCTCTCTCTCTCTCTCTCTCTCTCTCTCTCTCTCTCTCTCTCTCTCTCTCTCTGTATATATACATTTGAATACAAATGTGAATATTACGTAATTTCCTTCATACAGACATAGAGGTGCGCACATCTATATCCAAGTTTATTTTAAAACACAAGTAAGCTCTCATGGGGCCTTCGATATACACAGGTATGCATGTATTTATAGAGATATAGATCTCTTTGCACCGATGACCTGTTCAAAGACAATGCATAGACGTTCCAGTACATTTATAGGTGCAAAATATTTCCACATCCCCAGCCACATACAAACTATTTCTACACATCTAGTTACAGACAGGTACGTATGCCTGCGCATATACACACGCATTCATGATTGTAAACACAAGTGAAACAGTGATAAATAATGATAATCAATAATATTCAACAATAGTAATCACTAACATACGGTGATAGTGCATGGAGGTGAGAGGCATTGATCGGAAACTCACAAGAAGGTGATGGCAATGTTTAAAAGAAAAAACTGAATTTATAATCTAAAAAGTGGCGTGCGTTACTGTTAGGTAAGACGTTTGCTTTCCAATCACATGGTTTCGGCTTCTGCACCACTGCGTGACACCTTGAGCGGGAGTCTTCTACTAGACCTGGGCAGACCAAAGCCCTGTTAGTAGATTTGGTTGACGGAAACGGAGAGAAAGAATCCCGCCGTATCTCTCACTCTCCATCTCGTTTTATATATATATATATATATATAT
>NC_069005.1:10294769-10296317 GCF_001194135.2 Octopus bimaculoides | reverse complement strand
ATATATATCTGTAAAAATATGTGACACTTATTCAGTAGCCATGATAAAACTCAGAGTTTCGGATGCCAGGGTGGGAGCCCACGCCAACGTCTCTTCAGTTATCCAGCCAATTGAAAATTGAAATTTGAAATTTGAAAATTGAAAATTGACAGGAATTCTACAGATAAATTCCTCTATTTGCATAATATCGAGGTCTCTTTCTTTCTTTTGTTGTCCTTCCTCTCAACAGAAAATCTATTGTTTTACTCTGGAGAAAGTGCTGCTACTTTAAATCTGGCTATCTAGGATTGAATTTATATCATGCCTGCAAAATCCACTTCATATGTATAACTGAAGCGTGAAAACCAGTATAGTGCAGTCCTTTCACAAAAAGAGTTTTCTTGGTACACAGCACAATTGTCTCTATCACCTTTGGCAGATTTAGAACATTCACGCAAAGTAAAGTGAAGCAAGGTATCGAAATGCTCATTTTCATTTACCTTCTTGGCACTCCATCGTCATAAATCTGAAAAGCCAAGTTTTAAAAACATTAAACAGAAATTGTTGGGCAATAATAGAGCTGCAAAGAAACAAACATTAAATAAGACGATCCAAACTTTTCCGCGTTAATTCAAATAAGCTTGGACAGAAGCGAACGAAATTTATCGGGCAACACAATACATACATACGTACATACATATATACATACGTACATACGTACATACATACATACATATGATAGATTGCTGACCACTACATCTATATCTTTTTCTCTCTTTGTTTCTCTCTTTGTTTCTCTCCTTGTTTCTTTCTGTGTTCCTTTCTGTTGAAGAGCGTAGGCTCGAAACGTTAAAGACTTTCTCTATTCCCGAGCGTTATACTAATACATCCATTTGTTGTTTACACCACCTGTCTTGATCTGTTGTTTATTTCGTAAATTCTCCTATATATATACATACATACATACATACATGAACACAGACATACATACTTGGTTGGACTTGAGATCTTGGATGAAGAACGCAAATCCTTAATTCGTATGGTACAAATGATCACGATAGCTGGGACTGTAAAAGTCTGCAAAACCTAACAATTTAAAGAATGATCGATAAAAGAAGAAACTTTCCTTCATCACATTGCTACCAAATAGGTACTGGTCACAATTTCCTCTAAAGATTGAAAAAGACAAATAGAAGAACCCCTACACACATACATTCATACAAACATACATACATACATACATACATACATACATAGACATAGGTACGTACATACATACGTATACATGGAAATAGGATGACTACATAGATAAACGAATGTATTCTTACCTGACATCAATTTCCTCGTATTTATCCATATCTTTACGCTTCATCATTCCATCTCTGTCTCACATAATATTCTCCTTCCAAACGCATTGAATAACACACCAATCAATCAATATAACTGTATGTCTAACCACTTATTTCTCCCTATCTATCTGCAGAAATATGAATTTCACGTACATATACTTCTGTGTGTGTGTTTGTGCGTATATATTTATATATATACATATATATATATATATATATA
>NC_069005.1:10293935-10294483 GCF_001194135.2 Octopus bimaculoides | reverse complement strand
ATATATATATATATATATATATATATATATATATATATATATACATACAGGTGTATATCTATGTATCTATCAATTTATCTCTCTCTCTATGTATGCATATATGTATATATCTATCTATCTATATATATGTATAAATACACACGCGCGAGCACACATACACAAACACACACACATATACATATATGTATGTATATATAAATAGTGTGTGTGTCTATATAGGTGTGACCTAAATATAAACCGAAAAGGGCGTCGTCATAACAGAAAATATAACAACACATTTCTCCATTGTTTGATCATTTATTTACTTGTTTGGTGATAATGTTCCTTATTGAAACCTACTTGAAATACACACTGTTAATGACTCAAGCGACATGTATGCGTGTTTGTGTGTGTGTGCATGCTTGCATATATGTGCACGCGTGTGCGCGTTTGAGCGATTCAGTACATATGTATATGGAAATGTAATTGAACAATGTATACGTATATGTGATGCAATATATAAATATACACACACATAAAAATTTATGTATGTATATATATATATATAT
>NC_069005.1:10292192-10293138 GCF_001194135.2 Octopus bimaculoides | reverse complement strand
GAGGCTCCGGCAGGGGATGGTGACGAACCCTGCTGTTCTCTTTCACCGCAACTTTCTCTCACTCTTACTTCCTGTTTCTGTTGTGCCTGTAATTCAAAGCGTCAGCCTTGTCACATTCAGTATCATGCTGAATCTCCCTGAGAACTACGTTAAGGGTACACGTGTCTGTGGAGTGCTCAGCCACTTGCACGTTAATTTCACGAGCAGGCTGTTCCGTTGATTAGATCAACTGGAACCCTCGATGTCGTAAGCGACGGAGTGCCAACAACAATACGTACAAATATGTACACAATTTTACGAACATATATGTATACACGCCCATATTTAAGAATTTATAGTCAATGTTTTTAATTCATCTATGCATCATGATATTATAAAAATATGATGATCTGGAAAAGATCAAAGGAATGAAAAAAACCTCGTTATATGTGAATAAAATATAGAAAGAGTAAAGAAATATAACAGACGTATAGTAGATAAATTAAAACGTAATACGGAATTAGAATATGTGAGCAAAGTAACCAGTCAGGATACACGCGCACTAACACACACACACAGGCACACACGCACACACACATACAGACACACACACACATAAAAGAAAATTTTAATCGTCAGTAAGTCTAACTGAGGATGCCGAAGCACCTATTATGTTCGGCACCCTTAGTCACACTTACAGATGATTAAATTTTTCCATATAGTATTACGTTGCTCCTAGCTGTCTGTATTAATATTTGTGTGTGTGTGTGGTTGTGTATGTGTATGCATGTATATACATACACATATATTTAATTTTTCTAAATAATTTCAGCCTTTACATGATGAAATAAAAATTACGAAATAACTGAAAATATCTATCTATCTATCTATCTATCTATCTATCTATCTATCTATCATACATACATACATGCATACATACAAATATAAATATATATATACTTATATA
>NC_069005.1:10289382-10291530 GCF_001194135.2 Octopus bimaculoides | reverse complement strand
GTGGTGGTGGTGGTGGTGGTGGTGTGTGTGCGTGAATTTAACAGGAGACCCGTCTTCACATGATTATAGGACCTTAGGGCAAAGCAACGTACAAGAGCCTCGACGTAAAGAACCTCAGCATAGTTACATTAGCATTGGAGGGTCTTAGAAATTTGGAGACCCCAGGCAATTACTGTGAGCATGTAATAAAACTTTTCTACTCTTATGAATTTATATTATTGATGAAGTTCTTTAAAAATCGAAAGGGCATATTTGTAGAGTTTGTCCTGTCTCCTGACCGATTGCTTTCCTTCAACCAACTTGCTGTTGTGCTGTAGGAAGACGTTTCGGAAAATTTCCAATCACACATTTTAGTGTAGTTGATTAACACTACAAGATTTTCTACTGCGTTGCTTGAGACTTGCTGTGCCAAGAAGTGTACTGTATTTTGCGAAGTCTTTTCAGTGAGAAACAAACTATTTGCAGTGTCTGCCTAAATAGACCATATCTCAAAGTTATTGAGCGAAGTTGATTTAATAATGGCACTCTCATTAATGCACACGTTTGTCGTAAACCGATATTTACGAAATATCTTCACGTGACTTATTCTCCGTTTTCCCCAACGCCAAGGATAACACCGAAACGTGCACACAATTGTCTTTCTTAACTTCCCAATTAAAATCGCACGTGAAGACTAATTCAGTCTTCACTATCCCGGCTCAAGCTAAGCCATACAGGCTAAGTGTCTAAACACTTGTAGCCCTGAGATACGGTCTGATAATACGGAAGGGTCTCCGTCATTGTGATGGATTTAGAAAAGATTGCATAAGTTTTGAGTATAGGTGCAGGAGTGGCTGTGTGGTAAGTAGCTTTCTTACCAACCACATGGTTCCGGGTTCAGTCCCAAAGCGTGGCAGTTTGGGCAAGTGTCTTCTACTATAGCCTCAGGCCGACCAAAGCCTTGTGACTGGATTTGGTAGACGGAAACTGAAAGAATCCCGTCGTATATATGTATATATATATATATATATATATATATATATATATGTATGTATGTATATGTTTGTGTGTCTGTGTTTGTCCCACCCCAACATCGCTTGACAACCGATGCTGGTGTGTTTACGTCCCCGTAAATTAGCGGTTCAGCAAAAGAGACCGATAGAATAAGTACTAGGCTTACAAAGAATAAGTCCTGGGGTCGATTTTCTCGACTAAATGTGGTGCTCCAGCATGGCCGCAGTCAAATGACTGAAACAAGTAAAAGAGTAAAACAGTAAAAGAGTACCTCCTGTAATTTTTTTGTGGAGCAAAGCACCTCCGATGCTTATTTGAGCTTCCTAATTTCGGAACAAGGACAACAAACATGCCAGATGAAGTAATCGGTCTGTCATTACTTTTTTTTTTCATCGTATATTTTTTTCTAGCTGCAGTGTTAGTAATTTCCACATTAGATATGCTAAGCGAAACTTATTATTTTTTTTTTTATGCGTTCATATGGTATTACTCAGTTACAAATTTGCCGTTCAGTAAGGTAGCCAAGCAGAAATAAGAAACTACACCTGGGATATATAGAAGGTATACAATCTTAAATCAACTACCTTAGAATGTTTTAGTTTCCGCGGACCACTTACGAGATCATTCATTTCCGCTGGTCAGCTTACAACGACAAGATTGCAACAGATAATGTTTTCTTCTGCGTTTATTATTATCATTATTATTATTATTATTATTATTATTATTATTATTATTATTATTATTATTACTATTATTATTATTATCGTCGCCATCATCATGATTGTCATCATCGTCGTCGTCGTCATCATCATCTTCATTGCTATTCAGATGATACTGTTTACGTTTGATAGAAAGTTTTGATTGCAATATTCCTTGTGATCAAATTCCACTCTGGTGCTCTTCGTAACGCCTATCTCCTGTCAATGCTCTGCTTAGGAATGGCATTATATATTATATCCGCTGTAACATCATAGCCTTGAAGATGATAATACCTTCATAACGTTTTTAGACCTAGCTGATGATTATGTGTGACGTGTGATCGGGGGAAAATGTGATAGAGACAATATTCTTTGTCACACTTCGTTTGTAAGGACTCAATATATATATACATATATATATATACGTATATATACGAATATATATATATATGAGATC
>NC_069005.1:10287633-10288867 GCF_001194135.2 Octopus bimaculoides | reverse complement strand
ATATATATATATATATATATATATATATATATACATATATACATGTATATGTATGTATATATATACATATGTGTGTGTGTGTGTGTGTGTATAGGAAGTGTTTCAATGGACGTCGTGCTTTTTGTGTCCTGCGATCTGCGAATGGTTGTGTGTACGCCTCTATGTATGCGTCCGTGTATGTACGTACGCATGTATGTGTGTATGTATGTAGGTATGTAAGTAGGTCTGTAGGTGGGTGTGTGGAGGAGTGGGTGCACCGTATGTGTGCATAAACGACATCAACCCAATCGCTACACGGACTGCGTTATGTTCAAAGCACGGACGGACGAGAGGACGGGCGCACAGACACGCTCACACACCTATACATTCACACACACATATACACATATACATTATCCATACATACATACTTACACACACATCTATATATATACATATATACATATATATATGTATACAGAATCACTAGTACAGTGAATGTACGAGGAGTTTTGAATGTCAAAAGAAATTGTTATGATGAACGAACGAATTCCTCATTCCTTTATTAATGTATAAACGTGAGATAACATCAAACAACAAAACTCATTCTCTTTCTGATTCTCTCCCACTCTTGTTCTCTCGTTCTCTCTTCCCCCCACTCTCTCTATTTCCATCAACTTTCTTCAATATTCTCTACTTTAATACACATAACACTAGCAACCATTTACGCCATTTTCTTTCTTATGGTGGTCTTTGACATGTTATATTATTTCCATCGCTCTCTGGCTCTGACTCTCTGTTTGTCTGTCTATCTGTCTGTCTGTTAGTCTGTCCACCTGTCTACGTCTGTTTTTCCGTCTGTCTGTCTTACTGTCTCTCTGACACTATCACACTCTCTCAGTCACTCTGTCTCTTTCTCTGTCCCTCTCTTTCTGTTTCAATCTGTCTGTCTTTTTTCTCTCTTTCTCTCTCTTTCCCTTTCTCTCTTTCTCTCTCTTTCCCTTTCTCTCTTTCTCTCTCTTTCCCTTTCTGTCTTTCTCTCTCTCTTTCTCCCCCTCTCTCTCTCATTTAGACACCGTGCGTAGGAGAAACTGTGCTTTATATGGCAGTAAAATTTCGTTTATTTTATTTATTTTTTTCTTAGAATTTTCGTTAAAAGGCCGCCTGATAAAATGCTCGGTGGCATTTCGTCCGTCGTTAGGTCCTGATTTCAAATGACACCATGGTTAACGCCGCCTCTCATCCTTTTGGAGTC
>NC_069005.1:10284610-10287507 GCF_001194135.2 Octopus bimaculoides | reverse complement strand
TTTGAAGGAAATTCGACATCTTACATCTAGCAGGTGGAACAACAACATAGAACCACCACCATCACTACCACCTAAACTGCCACTGCTGCCCCCGCCACCGTCAATGCCCCTGCCGTCACCATCGCCGCCTCCTCCATCACATCCACCACCACCACCGCTACCACATCCGCCGTTGCCACCGGCACCACCAAAATCACAACTACTTGTTTCACTGTTGAAGCAAGTTCAGGAAATGGTTTTTTTTATATGAAAGAAAAGACAAAAAAAAAGAAGAAAGAAGAAATTCCAAAACAACGGAACAGGAAACAACGTCTCACGGTTTCGCTTTACACTCAACGAACTCTTCGCTTTTTAAGGGTTTACAAAGAGTGGCATTCTTGAATCCGCTGTTGAACACACAACATTCCGTGCCAACCTACATCGATATCTGGACTTCAATATATAGCACGATATCGATATTTTACTAACCTTCTCCATACAGTAGTCTCCGTTACAGAGGCCACAATCTCTCGGCATAATTTTCTTTTTCTTATTTGCTATTTCAAAATTGCTTTAATTCTTCTTCGAGAGAATAAGTTGATGTCGCCCATTTCTTCAATTTGTGCATTCTAATCCTTCCGTTACACTTATATTTATCTCGTTCTTTCATTTCATTTTCATATTTCTCTCTCTCTTTTTGATATGTGTCTTTTCCTTTCTGTTATTGTCTAACAACTTAATACTTTCTCAGTAATCGATCACCAAATCTCTCTGTCTCTCTCACTCTATCTCGTAACTACCACATTCCCTCTCTCCCCTATCTATCTATCTATCTATCTATCTATCTATCTATCTATCTATCTATCTATCTATACAGTTTCTACTGACCTACAACTTTGTAAATAACACTTGCACAGGACAAGCCTGGGATACCGGGATTCGGCCATTCTGAGCATAATACAGAGCTGAGTTACTTTTTCGTTAGCCATTTTCCTGTCCAAAGCATTTTCATAAGTTTATCATTAACGCCCAGGTTTGTTTTCAGACTATTAGTTACAATTTGTCTCATACGTTCTGAATAATATAAAACTTTCTTTTCATAAGTCCCAATTTTCACTGGTGGTTGAAAACATTGGAAATGTGTATCATATACGATGCATGGACAGCAGGGAAATATGTATTATATATCATATATGATACACAGGACAGGAAAACGTTTACAAGTCAACGAATTTGCTGATGCCACTCTGAACCTCAATAACTTATAATATGCAACCAAAAGCAGAAATACAACTCTAATGAAAAGCTAAAATATATTCACAAACTATCTAACCATCCTAAAATTATTAGTTCAAAACGTTACGTTCAGACTTTCGACTGAATTAATAAACATGGTTTTAATGAATTTAATATTTGACACTGTAGTCGATATTGTTGGCTAAATTTTAAGACGGGAACAAGCTTAAACACTTCATTAACATCTTTCAATTTAAGATAAAGAGATGTAGAGAGTGTAATTCAACTTTGAACTCAAAAGTTCTACCACAATGTATATGCATTAGTTTAACTCTAACACAAGCATTTCTTCTTTAATCATAAATAACTTAATGAAAAAAATGCCAAAAAATACTAAATACTCTTATTCAATCAAGCATGACGTTGCACCAAAATTCGTTAATTGTACTCCGTCCAAATTTGAAATTACTTAAAGCAAAACCCCTAATTGTAATCCTACCAAAACTTATAATTGTCCATACAATATTGTAATTGTATAGGGGCTAATTCAGACCTCTTCAAAGGAAGCTGTTTGGCGAAAGAACAAAGTCATTGTACCACAGAAACACCAGCTCTGCCTAATTTCGTTATAAAAATTTAATCACACACCTTTTCAAAATTTATTTTATCAACATTGACAATTGTTCCAAAACCTGAACAAAAATAAAGTCTTACTACTACTACTACTACTACTACTACTACTACTACTACTACTACTACTGCTGCTGCTGCTGCTGCTGCTGCTGCTGCTGCTGCTGCTGCTGCTGCTGCTGCAACTGATGCTAATTCTGCTTCTACTGTCTTATACAGTCTGTGTCAGCCTTTCTCTGTATTGTGTCTGTTTTGTGGTCCTGGGTTGGCAATTTCTCTTCTTTGAGATCATTTCTAACTTGCAGAACTTCCCTATGCCGAAGAGACCCCCACTGAAAGAAATAAGAAAAAGGAAGACGTGAAATACAAACGTTTACAGTTTTAACCGATCGTCTACAGGTATTGAGAAATGGCACCCAGAACCACTGACCTATATTGATAAAATTATATTTACAACCTTGAAATCTATATGCACTAACTAACAACTTCCATTCAAACCAGTTGCAGTGCAACCGAGTCAGTGACCAGGCCAAAATTGGAGCAATGAAGATTTTACTATCAAATAATAAATGTTTAAGTGACGCCAACAGTGTTTGCGTGTTTTTGAACAGCTAAATATATCTTTTCAACGGTGTAACTGTCTTGGTTTAACATAGGGTCTCATATCATATCACTTGTATGGCAACTAAACCTCCGAATTAAATAAATGTTTTTTTCTTTCTTTAATTATTCAATCCGTTACTGACAGATCTCTATTCCTTATGGTTTCATTAATATTTTTCCATTTTTATTTGATTATTTTTTTTTCTCACCAAACGTTCTCTCGCAACTCCAGCACTTCACGATTCTATTTTTTTTTTCAACTTAATTGTTGATTTATCACTACTGCCTTCTTTAAATAAATCTTTTTATTCGTCTGACATCAATTTTTGATACCTTTCAAAAGAAATATATTTTCAGCTTTTCTGCATCTCTCCCTCTATTTCTGTATGCATATACATACATACATACATACATATACATATACATATATATATATATATATATATATA
>NC_069005.1:10282199-10284406 GCF_001194135.2 Octopus bimaculoides | reverse complement strand
ATATATATATGTAAGGATTTATGTATGGACGTATGTATGTACCTTTGCATACGATTTATATATACATATATATGTATATATATATATATATATATATAAAGATATATATGCATACATATATACATACAACATGCATACTTAAATATATACGTATATATAAATACATCACTGACACACACATATGCACACAATCGCGCACACAAATATATTTTCGTTCGTTCATTTGTTTACGTCTATTTCACTTGTTAATATATTTTTACTATTTCTATTTAATCGAATCACATTTTTTCTATCGATTTGTGTCATCAGGAGATTTGCATGTTATCTCTACCACTTTACATATCTTTATATATCTTTGATAATTATCTAAGAAAGCCTCACTCCTATTTCTTTCATGTTAATCCCACAAGGACTACCATCTTCATATATTCATGATTATTTAGCGATCTGTATTTAATAATTTTTCCGCTTTTAAGTCACACATTTTTCTCAATAGACAGAATTTTAACATAGATTCCAATTTTATTTCAAATGGGGGATTTTATTCATACAGCACCGTTTGTGTAGAGTGTGGCACTCACTTCAATTTATATGCTCATACATATAATTTTTTTATAACTTAATAATAACTTTCTTCTTCACATTCCAAATTTCTTTTTGCCAATAGCTAAAATTTTATTGACAACGTCTTTACCGTTTAACAGTCACGTATAAGGTTCGCTTTTTATTAATTGTAAGTCGTGTATCATAATTTTTTTCTTTTATATTTATAAGCATCTACTGATGTTCCTCCAAATTTTCTTTTCAGTCTATTGCAATAATGAAAGACTTCATGTGTGTGTGTGTGTGTGTGTGTGTGTGTGTGTGTGTGAATTATGTGTTGTAGAAGTAGAAGTACGGCTGCAACCGTTATGCTTAGAGCTCCAGATAGATTTACATAACCCAGTTTGCTTTCTGTATAGCTGTTAATTAACAATCACACTTGGAAGTGTTACCAGTTATAAGCTACACAAAGATAAATATGAATGCCAGATTATTAAAGTTTCTACACGCGTTTCCGCATTATGGTTCTTCGGAGCCTTGCGATAGATGTTCTGAACGCATATAAACGCTCAACCACGACTGATCTTCAGAGAACACTTTATTGCATTATCTATATATATATATATGGGGAACACTACGTCGGTTACGACGACCAGGGTCACAGGTGATACGATCTATGGAACAGCTTGCTCGTGAAATTAACGTGCAAGTGGCTGAGCACTCCACAGACACGTGTATTCTTAACGTAGTTCTCAGGGAGATTATTCAGCATAACACAAAGTGTGACAAAGCTGGCCCTTTGAAATACAGGTACTACTAATTTTTGCTAGCTGAGTGGACTGGAGCAACGTGAAATAAAGTGTCTTGCTCAAGGACACAACGCGTCTCCAGGAATTGAACTCACGATTGTACGATTGGGAGCCGTGGCTTAGTGGTTAGGGAATATCCCTGGTTTGATTTGCTACAGGTTCTTGAAGAGGTTGGTGCTGATTTAAAGACTTTTCGAGCTCAACGTCAGACCTTAAGGCCACTGATGAACGCGTTCTACGAACGAAACGGGTTCTATGGGGTATATCCATGGTTGGTAGAACTGGTAACGGCATTGTACATGCTCTGTCAGCAGTATGTAAATGCATTTGTATTTGTCTCCAGGAAAATCACTACTATCATTGTTATAATTATTAGTAGTAGCAGTAGTAGTAGTAGTAGTAGTAGTAGCAGCAGCTGTAGCAGCAGTAGTAGTGCGATCAGGAAGCAAAAAAGCGTCACACCCTTACGGTCAGTAGAGGTCAAACGTGTTTACTACTACAAGCGACCGATGGGAGGGCTGACTTCTTTTTTTTGAAGAGATGTATATAGATAAACATCATTCCCTTTGCTTTGTCGGATACATAAGGTGTTCATTTTGGTAAGGTGAGGATTTTGTTTATTTATATATATTTGGTACTATATTATGCTGACGAACGGAAACTAGATTTCATTCTGGTAATCGTGAAATCGGTCGATACATAGTTGAGTTTTTTTTTATTTTTAAAGTTGGTTTCTTTTGAGGGTTGCTTTTCCTCGCATTCGGTACTAAAATGTGTTTATTTGGGAAGTCTGTTGTGTGGCGTTATTCTGTAGTAATGCCCATATATAAATATAAACGAATAATTATATTCTTG
>NC_069005.1:10280891-10282055 GCF_001194135.2 Octopus bimaculoides | reverse complement strand
ATGAGAATGTATGTCTGTGTGTGTGTGTGTGTGTGTGAATCTCTAAAACTCCAGGACTACGAAACCAATTTCATTCAAATTTTACACATGCCTTACTTAGCGTCCCGGTTGTGTTTTAGTCAAAAAAACTTTTAACTTCTTGTATATTTCGAGCCCACAGCAACATAATATCTCCTCCACTATTTAAGTATTACGTGTCAAAAGTGAAACAAAAACACTCATGTCAAATACTTTCACTTTAAAAATGAAACTTTTCCATTATCTCAGTATCCAAACTGAAACAATCAAATTTCGATACTGTAATTTTGTGGGGATTAATTTACACTGCATACGAAAATACAGACATATTATCACGGTACATTATTAAACGCTCATAGACCTACGCATACATACCCGACGACTGACATGCGTGAAGTGTCAATACGAAATTTATTTTCATTTCCTTTAAAACAATACACATTTACCGATCCATTACCAATTAATACTTATCGCAGCAGTTGCAAGGTTGGCAAGTAAAATATAAAATTATTTGTCTCTATGTACAAGTGCTTCTATTTCCTTAATTTATACTGCATACAAAAGTACAGACATACTATATACGGTACGTTATTAAACACACACACACATACGCACGCATACACATCTACATATACATATACATACCTGACGACTTAATTTTTTTATTAACCACACAGGGTCGAAACACAAAGGGAACAACAGAAGGACAAAAAAAAAGCATAAAAGTGGAGGAAAAATAAAATCGAACGAAAAGAATGGTAATGATAAATCAAAAGGTGGAATGACGTCTACTCGAACCCCACACTCCAGTTAACGTCATTGAACGTTTTTAGAAAAAAAAATTTTGACAAGTGTTATTTTATTTTTGTTTCTTTCTCCTTGTGGTAAATTTTTTTATAACTGTATTTGCTTGAAAAAACATACTTTTCTTTATATTAAGCAATTCACTATAATTACTTTTACGATGTGCCTAAATAAAAACCATCGTTATAGATCAGCATTTCTCAAATTTTTCGCAATTAGGCTTCCCTTGGACATTGAAAACATTTATTTCGGCTCCCCTGTGTTGATGAAAAATTTAATCCAGCTTCCCATGTATCTGAGATAGACCGGCCGGCACATGACAAATCTGACAAAAGGGGGGGG
>NC_069005.1:10280364-10280881 GCF_001194135.2 Octopus bimaculoides | reverse complement strand
AGATAGACCGGCCGGCACATGACAAATCTGACAAAAGGGGGGGGGGGACCCGCAGAACTACCAGCTCACGAACTGCATCTGAAAGTCGGCGCGCCAATCATACTGCTAAAGAATTTAGATGCTCCAATAATGTGCAATAGTACACGGATGATTATCAAAAAATTGTGCTCCCGAGTTCTGTAGGCAACAATCTTGAATGAACCGGCCGCTGGCTAAGACATACTTATAACTCCCATGTCCCTTACCCACTCCGATACGATCTACAAGTTTAAACAGATGCAATTTCCCATCAGACTCTGCTTTCCCATAACAATCAACAAGGCGCAGGGACAATCAGTGCAAGCGGTTGGTTTGAAACTGACAGAGCAAGTATTCTAACACGCACAATTGTACGTTGGCTGTCCCCATGGTCTTTCTATTTGTGCACCCGAGGGAAGGACGAAGAATGTTGTCTACCAAGAGGCACTCCAATGATAACAACGGCAACTTCAACTACTCCAATTTCAACTCCGCAATT
>NC_069005.1:10278828-10280140 GCF_001194135.2 Octopus bimaculoides | reverse complement strand
TATATATATATATATATATATATATATATATATATATATATATATATATGCTTGTAGTGCTATCTCTCTGTATATCTATCTAACTATCTATCTATAAAATGTTGTTAGATAATTTTATACAGAAATATGGTTAATTTATTACCCTTCCTACGCAAATTATCTGAAATTTGTAGTTACATGTATTGTAATTCCTTTCTTTCATTAGTGAAATACTTACATTCTTACCAACTTCGTTTAGCACACAAAACATTATTGTCTTTTAAACATTTTCAATTATTGTTAATTACATGCGTCATAGCATTTGCAGCTAATTTAACTTTTTAAGTTTGGCTAATTCATATATGCCTTAATATCGTGAATTAGCCGAGTGGTTCGTTCTTCATATTAGTGTTCACCTTACCGTAATCCTTCCAAATCTCTCCACTCTGTGTTCGAACAACGAGAAAGAAAGCTTTGCCTTCGAACCTTTCGAGTCCTGTAAATTTTAATTCTTATTTCTCTCTGCTTCTCCCAGTTTCTAGAAGAAATCATGTTAGTCGGACTTACTCTTTATTTTTTTTTTACTTGTTTCAGTCATTTGACTGTGGTCATGCTGGAGCACCGCCTTTAGTCGAATAAAATCGACCCCAGGACTTATTCTTTGGAAGCCTAGTACTTATTCTATCGGTCTCTTTGCCCGAACCGCTAAGTTACGGGGACCTAAACACACCAACATCGGTTGTCAAGCGATTTTGGGGGGACAAACAGAGACACAAACATATACACGCAATACATATATACATATATATGGTAATCTTCAAGTCTAGGGGGATAAAAAAATAAATAAAAATATTCAAGGGAAGTAACTGAACGTCTTACCAGTATTCTCCGTACATCTCTGTTTATAAATAAATCACACACTTGATTTGATTGACGTTAGGGTTAGGATGTGATTTATTTATAAACAGCTAGAAGAAAACGGATAATACTGGTAAGTCGTTCAGTTATTTCCCTTGAATATTTTTATTTATTTTTTTTATCCCCCTAGACTTGAAGATTACCCATATATATGTGTATATATGTGTATATATATGTATATATATGTGTATATATATGTGTGTATATATATGTATATATATGTGTATATATATGTGTGTATATATATGTGTGTATATATATGTGTGTATATATATGTATATATATATATGTATGTATATATATGTATGTATATATATGTATGTATATATATGTATATATATGTATGTGTATATATATGTATGTGTATATATATGTATGTGTATATATATGTATGTGTATATATATGTATGTGTAT
>NC_069005.1:10275003-10277017 GCF_001194135.2 Octopus bimaculoides | reverse complement strand
ATATATATATATACATATATATATATATATACGACAGGCTTCTTTCAGTTTCCGTCTACCAAATCCATTCACAAGGCTTTGGTCGGCCCGAAGCTATAGCAGAAGACATTTGCCCAAGGTGCCACGCAGTGGGACTGAACCCGAGACCATGTACTTGGTAAGCAAGTTACTTACCAGACAGCCGACATCGTTTATTAGGCACACTCCTAAAGTCTTTTAACTACCAGAGTAACTTAGGACTTACGAAAGGCGAGCTTTATACTACTCAGAACGTATGAAGCAAGCACTAACAAGGCAGAGGTGTGGCTGTGTGATAAGGAGCTTACTTCCCAACCACATGGTTCCATGTTCAGTTCCACCGCATGGCATCTCGTGCAAGTGTTTTCTACTATAGCCTCGGGATAACCAACGATTTGTGAGTGGATTTGAAAGACGAAAACTGAAAGAAGCCCGTTGTGTATATGCATATATCTGCGTGTGTGTGTATGTGTGTGTGACTGTGTGTGTGTGTTGGTGTGTCTATGTTTGTCCCACCATCACTATTTGACAATAGGTATTGGTGTGTTTACGTATCCGTGACTTAGGGTAATGATTGAATAAGTACTAGGCTTAAGAAATAAGTGCTGGGATCGATTTGTTCGGCTAAAACCCTTCAATGTGGTGCTCCAGCATGGCTGCAGTCAAATGACTGAAACAAGTAAAAGAATAAAGGAATAAAACGATTAAAGTCTGAAAACAATCATGGACGTTGAAGACGAGTGTTATAAAAATTCTTTGGACGGGCAAAGGGTTAATGAAGACGTCTTTAACGGTGATATAAAGCCTAACTTATACGATTTCGTGCAGAATTAATTTAAGTGAATCTAACAGCCTCTTTGTGTCTTTGAATGGCTTATGTGTGTATTCCACGCTGTAACTGATTTAGGTCTCAAATCAAATCACTTATGGAGCAAGTACATCTCCATAATTCATTTTGATTCTATTTACAGAATATCGAATACTTTTGTTTTACAAAAAGCACATTTTTTGTATTTTTAATATGTTCAAAAGAAAATTCTCTAAAATGGTTTTTAAGATTCAGTTATTTGGTACAACTAAATTTCTTTCATTATAAAATCGAAAGTGTTGATAAGATATTTAACTAACGCAATTTAAAATTCATCTCGTGGTGTTTCTTTTCTTTTTGTTTTTTGTTTTAAGCTTTACGTGAAATATACCATGCAGAATGGTTAGTGTATCGGACAAAATGCTTAGCGGTATTTCTTCCTGTTTTTTTATGCTTTGAGTTCAAATCTCCGCTGTTGTCAACGGACATATGCCTTCCATATTTTGGGATCGATAAAATAAAATAATAGTTCAGTACTAGGATCAATGTCATCGACTTAGTCCCTTTGCTGGCCTCGAACCCCGCAAAGGACTGACAGAATGTTTAGAGGAATATTCTAGTGTCGGTCACTTACAATAGCAGTTCGTCGGTTACGACGACGAGTGTTTCAGTTGGCGGTATAATCTTGGTGCGCTTTTACGGTGTGCGCGAAGTGCAAAGACTATTTGCCCACGTAGAGTGTTCGTTCACACTGGAAGTCAATGAACATTCGGTTCGTAGTTTGTGCTGGAAGACGATGTGCAACGAGCGACGTGATGAGAGTCGACGTAAACTGTTTTATGTAGTTCGTCTCTTAAAGTTCTTGTATTTTGGTTATACTCAACGGTTTCACTTTCAACTCCTCTGATTTCTTTGACTACGTCTTCTTCCGTTGAAAGCAAGTTGCTTTGCTGTCTCTGAGCTAACGGTCAAAGAGAGTTGTGTCGTAGGTGGTTTCAGGAGGCCGCGTGCTGCATAACAATATATTCATGCATATAGATATAAATAGATATAAAAATAAATACACAGAGAATCACACACACACACATGTATGTACATATGTACATATGTATATATGTATAGCTGTACATATACATATATACTTATATATATATACATATGCATATATATATATACATACATATATAT
>NC_069005.1:10268135-10274966 GCF_001194135.2 Octopus bimaculoides | reverse complement strand
ATATATATATATATATATATATATATATATATATATATATATATATACATCTATACATGCATATATATATATGTATAAATGTACATATATAGATGTACATGTAAATGTATATATATATATGTACATATATATGTACATATATATATATACATATATGTACATGTACATATATATGTGCATATGTATGTATATGTTTGTATATGCATATTTACATATATATGTATGTGCATATGCATATATGTATGTATGCATATATCTACGAATGTGCGTATGTATATATGTACGTTTGTATGTATGTTTATTTGTACGTACGTATGTACGTATGTATATTTGTATTACTTATGTGTGTATATATGTATATGCACGTCTTTATATACATATACACGTATGTATGTATATATATGTACGTATGTATGTATATATGTACGTATGTATGTATGTACACGCACACACATTTCTTCGCCATATTCTTCTGATGATGTGCCTTTGTGCCTGAAATCTTTTAATGTTATTCATCTTCCCTTTTTGAATTGTCAGAGTCTCCCTACCCTTCCCATTTCGGTTTGTTTTTCTACTTGTGTATCACAAAGTTTCAATCAAAAGATAAAATTCTTCAATCTCACAGACACACGTGTTTATATATATATATATATATATATATATATATATATATATGTGTGTGTGTGTGTGTGTGTGTGTGTGTGTGTGTGTGTTTGTGTTTGTGTTTGTGTGTGCGTGTTGTGAGATGTTTCTCTTATCGTCATCGCAGGACCGATAAATTCTATAATTGAGGAACAAAACAAAACGAAACAAAAGTAAATGAACAAAAAGGCACTATGTAGACCATAAGTAAAATATATATACATATATATATATATATATATATATATATGTATATATATATATATAATATTAATCGTGTTGCACTCACGATTTTGTGACTGTACTTTCGATTCTCGGTTCAGGCGATGTGCTGTGGTTGAGTATTTCTTATCCGAACATTTTTTCAAGTCTCTTTATATAGGCTATCGAGAGAGCCCTAACCCTAACCCTAATCCTTATCCATTTTGTAGAACTGTTACAGGTCATGGTTCAGTTCGAAAGCACACTGGAATTTTTATCGATATTTCCGCGACGGGCGATAAGCTAACTCTGGGTTATTCCCTCGCCATGCTGTATCTATAGTTATTTTCTACGCCGTATGTATTTCAGTGTTTGATTACTGTTACGATCTTTTCCAAAAAAGCCGTTTCTTTATATTTCCTCAAAGGAGACAACCATTTCTTTTACCAGGCTTGCATCAATGGCAAAAATTACAGAGGATAGTATTTATTTGCCGGGAAAATAAATAGTTCTATATGCCAAGGTGTCTGTATTCGACGCCATGTTGTATGTATATATGCATATATGCATTTATTCAGTAGCAGGAATATCTATATTTTACTTAGCGCACTCTTTTCTGTAGATGGCATTGAACACCGATTTAGCAACGGCAATGGCATATTGCAGTGGAAGGTAATAACTCGATGAGTTTTGGGCCGCTGCTGATTGCATATGTTATCAATAAGTAATGTTATCGACATTTGCGGTTGCGATCTTGTGAAGTTTTAGGACTTTCGTTTATTTATTATATATTTCATGGCCTCTCCTGTTCTAGGATTGTAAAATTATAACTACGAGATGCGGCATGATGTATTATAACCACGAGTCGAAGAGAGGCTACACTTCATATTAATATAAATCATCGTTATTAAGCCGGTGAGCTGGCAGAATCGTTTACGCGTAGGACAAACTTTTTAGCGGTATTTCTTTCAGGTTTTAATGCTTAAATTCCGTCGAGGTCGACTTGGCGCTTCATCATTTCGGAGTCGATAAAGTAAGTACAAGTTGAGTATTTGGGTTTACGTAAATGGCTTGCCTCCCTCTTCTCAAAATTGCCCACCATATTACCCACTTCCTCAAGTTTACGTGAAACATGGCCATATATAACCTTTTTGTAGCATAAAATGTTTTTCTTCTTTCTCTTGTTTCTCTTTCAAATCTTTGCTGAAGTGTGTTTATTCTGCTCCTCTGGGTTCACATAACAGGTCATTCCCTTCATTTTTTAAATGTTCGGTTCATGTATCTTTTTAACGTTTTTAGTAGTTGCGGTCTGAACGATATCAAATGACACCCAAAAATTGATTTCAAATTTTAGCATAAGGCCAGCAATTCCGGGGGAGGGTGTAAATTCGATTGGATTAACCCCAATATTCAACTGATACTTATTTTAACGACCCTAAAAGGACGAAAGGCAAACTCGACCTCGGCGGAATTTGAACTCAGAGCCTTTGTAATATTGGAGAGAATCACCCTGATTTTAGTTACAAGTACCAAGTAAATAAAATTTGATGTGCGTAGTTCGGACATCAGTGTCTCTCTCCAGGCCGAGCTGCTGGTTCTCTGCATTGAGAATCCACAGCTCCGGTAAGGTACTAAAAACATACGGTTAGAACTTTGCAGGAAAGAAGCACAAGAGATCTTCCAAGACGGCCCTTCCTGTAGGAGACCTACGGAGAAACCAAGAACGAAATGGTCTTGTTTGGGAATCAAGACACGAAGTCTACTAACGATTGTTTCTGGTAGGACCCTAAAGAGCAGACGCCTGAAAACTTGTCTACCACAACTCCACCAGGAATAATGGGTAGAGAAGATGGTGGGTTGATGAATGGGTGGATGGATGTAAATCTTAAAGTACACTTGGTATAGAAGAAAACCAAACCGAACCAAACAACAGTCTGGAATAATTCTAGTATGTTATGCTAAATAACGTTTTGAATTGGAGTTGATTAAAAACCAGTCGTGGAAAAATTAGCCGCAGCAAAGTAAATCTAACGAAGTTTAATCAATAAAAACATGTCTAAATAAGAATTTGTGGGGATCAATATTTAAATGAAAGAAATATAATGACTAAAGAAATAACAATGGAATTTCGGTTTAAACATTTATATTAATGCGAGTAAAAGGTTAGAAGTCTATTATCATCAATGTTCTTGGTTTATTGGTTAGTATTGTAGAGTTTCTACGAAATAATAATAAAAAGCGGGGAAAGTTATAAAGATTACGAAAGCAATAGCGCTTCTTGATAATACGATGTTGCTTTATGTAGCAATGAAGTTTATGTTGAATATATTTACTGTCTTTTTGTTGGGGGTGGAGTGATGTTGAGGTGGAAAATAAAATAAAAATGTATGAATCAACGCTTTGTAAATAGACATGAGCGCATGCGTGCGTGCGTGTGTGTATGTGCGCGTATGTGTATATATATATATATATACATATATATATATATATATATATATATATATATATATACAGTTATGTTTTTGTGTGTGTATGCGTATACTTATACATGTATATACATATGTGTGTATGTATATACATATATATGTAGGTATATATATATATATATATATGTATATATACATACATATGTATGTATTACATATGTTTACACACCCACATTTATATATATAAATATATAGGTACGTATTTATATATACATATGCAAGTATATATATATATATATATATATGCATTTATATATATATACATACATACGTATGTATGTATATACATATATATATATATGTATATATATATATATATATATAGGCACACATGAATATATACCTACACACCCATATCCAAATAGTTAACTTTTCATGATATGCATTAAAACATGTCCACAAGTTTATCGACACAAACTCGTTTAAAATTGCAAATTTAAAATCACTTGAGATCCGTTTATTTGGAATTGCAAACTATGCGTTATATCTGACATAAATGTACGGATAAGTGCCGCATATAAGATAAGATGCGATCAGCCTCTCTCCGAATACAGCAGATACTACGAAATAATAATATGAGGCTTGATTTTAACGGGTTTCAATTGCCTCTGTTCGTTGATAGGTTGCAGGAAAATACAGGACAGTCGCTGAACGATGTCTGGGTACATAATAATTGTTACGTTGAACTTGTGCTGCACTGAGATTTCGAATTTAAATAGATAAAGATCTAGATACGATGAAGTGTATTTCGGTTTTATAAGTGAAACTGAACGATCAAGGATTCTTTCTTTCTGTTTCTCTCTCTCTCTCTCTCTCTCTCTCTCTCTGTTTCTTTCTTTCATTCTTTCTTTTCTTCATCTTTTCAACTTTTATCATTTACTTGTTTCAGTCATTAGACTGCAACCATGTTGGAGCACCGCCTCGAAGAATTTTAGTGGAACGCCTCGACCCCAGTACTTATTTGTCTCAGCCTGGTACTTACTTTATCGATCTCTTCTGCCGAACCGCCGGACTATGCGGACGTGAACACTCTAACACCGGTTGTAAAGTGGTGGTGGTGGTGGTGGGAGAAACAAAGACACAAAGAAACACACAGATATATATATATACATGCATATATATGGACGGGCTTCTTTCAGTTTCTGTCAACCACATCCGCTCACAAGGCTTTGGTCAGCCCAAAGCTATAGTAGAAGGCACTTGCCGAAGGTGTCATGCAGTGGGACTGAACTGTGAATCATATGGTTGGGAAGCAAGCTTCTAACCACACAGCCAAGATTGTTTGCATTCTACTTCAGGCACAAGGCCTGACATTTTGGGTGAAGTGGGTACTAGACGATTATGTCAGCCCCAGTGCTCAAATGGGGCTCGAAAGGATGAAAGGCGAAGTCAACCACGGCAGGATTTGAACTCAGAACGTAAAACAGGAACAGATATTTTTAAGTGTTTTGTTCGCCGTGCTGATTATTCTGCCAACTCCTCGAATTTTGGTTGATGAAGGAACTAGAATGTATGTAGGTATGAACTCCACAGATACTCATAAAATGTATCTGACTCACAATGCCGAGCCTTAAACCGGTTTTACATGTCATTTAAGCGATCAAAATCAAGGCATCCCCTCTGAGCAGGACTCAAATCCGTCACACGGTTACTCATTTACAGATGTGTGGACTGGAGTAATGTCACTTGAAGTGTTCTGCTTTAGAACACAGCGCAACACCCGGTCCAGGAATCGAGACCACGAGCTTGTGATTTTGAATTCAACATCCTAACCACTAGGCCACTGCTGCGTGTAACGTTAAAGTAATTTTCAGGCGCAACCAAGGATGGGATTTTCAATTACATGTACGAGTCCGTCATCGAGCTTCCATTCAGTTTCTTATTTCTTTATTGCCCACAAGGGGCTAAACATAGAGGGGACAAACAAGGACAGACAAAGGGATTAAGTCGATTACATCGATCCCCAGTGCGTAACCGGTACTTTATTTAATCGACCCCGAAAGGGTGAAAGGCAGAATCGATCTCGGTGGAATTTGAACTCAGAACGTAACAGCAGACGAAATACCGCTAAGCACTTCGCCCGGCATGCTAACGATTCTGCTAGCTCACCGCCTTTCCATTCAGTTTCTGCTGAGCTAATTTTGCTTCTAAGCTGTTCGTAGATCTACGGCTTTGGTAAATGACACTTGCACAAGAAAACACGCAGCGGGACTGAACCCGGGTTACCGTGATTCGGCCATTCCGCTTGTAATAGGAAACTAAGTTAGCCTTTCATTAACTATTTTTCTGTCGAAAGCAGCTTCAGGCCCATACTTGCTTTCAGACTAAGTTATCCTTTGTTTCATACGTTAGCCCTAGATTCATACGTATTATACAACTTTCCGTTTATGAGTTCCAAATTACTGTGGTAGTTGAAAATATTTTGCGAATGTGTATCGCATGGACGTCAGACAAATATGTCCTGTATATTATATATGACGCACAAGACAGACACTTTTAATAAAGATCCCCATATAAAATTTTCAATAATCTTATAATACTGGATTACTAAATGTTCGTATTCAAATATTTCACTACAAGTTTATATAAATATACTTTGTTATTACGACATAAGCGGCGTTATGCAATGATATGTATAAACGCTAAGTTACTACCAGCTCAAATATGCTTGTGGCATATTCGACCACAAAGCCATTCACTGTGTTTTTGTCATGGTGAAAATTTCCAGTTGTAGACAAATAATGTCACTCGTAATAACAAAAGTTTCTCGCTTTAGACAAATGGTATCTATAGCGAGGAATTTCCTCCATGACAAAACACAACGAACGGTTTTCTTGCGAGTCCGAATATGCCCCAAGTATATTTTGAACTAGAAATAACATTGTATTTGTTTGTTATATTTTAAACTAAAATGGCAGTCTGGTACAGTTGGCCTGCACTTCGTGAAACAAGATGTCTTCAATCATCCCGGTTTTGAGAAGCTTGATCATTGTCGTCTGCATCTTCCAGGATGATGTTAACTTGCAGCATATACTTTTCGAAGATGCCGCGTCACACCTTCTTGGGTGACCTTCTTTATATTTAGCACAAGATGTATATGAAGAGAATCGTGTGGCTATCATAGAAAGCTCCTCTTACGGAATCTGTTATCAGTACACCTAGTAATTCTATAGACCGAAATGCAATTGTAGAGATGAGTTGTTTGTGTAACGACGATGCTCTGATGATCCTATGTGTTGTAAAATGCCGAGCATGCTTATTAATGCAGACACGCAAACATTTCTTTCACACTGAAATTAATACTACACAAAGAAGGTTGCGAAACGGCCGTAATCCTATGGATGACATGTGGTTAAATAAATATGTATTCACCTCTCATAATTCCTGACTTTTTATGGTATACATACACATATACACACAGAGGCACACGTAGGTATACATACATATACAAATAGATACAAATATATGAATATATATATATATATATATATATATATATATA
>NC_069005.1:10263171-10265701 GCF_001194135.2 Octopus bimaculoides | reverse complement strand
TATATATATATATATATATATATATATATATATATTTATATATATACACACACACATGCATATATAAATATGTATACTCATACAAACATATATATATATATATATATATGTACATATGTATATGTATATATATTTATAAATTTGTGTCTATATATAAATACATAAACATATATACGTACATATACGTATACATGCATACGTATACATGCATATATATATATTTATATATATATATATATATATGCTTATGTGCGTGCGTGTGTGTGTAATTGTGCTTCTACTGTCTTCCTAAGAATCGTGTAGGTTTGTATTCTGTTTTATTCTATTCTATTCCCCAATGGTTTCCCTATTAAAATCTTAGTGACAGCTCTCTATTCTATTTTTCTAGTTGTATTTCATTATAAACTTCATCCACACTAAATACCGTTTCCAATTACATTCAACTTCTAAGTCCATTACCACCTACCTGTCTATTAGAGAAGGAGAACATAATAATAAGAATAATAATAATAAAAATAATATTACTAATAATAATAAATGCCCGGATGCAGTACCAATGCTTGGCTTTTGATTTGAATTGATTGGAAGTGTTAACATGTACATTGTTTTGTCTTGTTATAAAACATGGGCTACAGCAATGCCCGGATGCAGTACCAAGCAGTGACTCTCATGGCTTCTGATCTTAATTGATTGGAAGTGTTAACATGTACATTGTTTTGTCTTGTTATAAAAGATGGGCTACAGCAATGCCCGGATGCAGTACCAAGCAGTGGCTCTCATGGCTTCTGATCTTAATTGATTGGAAGTGTTAACATGTACATTGTTTTGTCTTGGTATAACAGATGGGCTACAGCAAATATTCTACGTAATACCACAGATTTGCTTGTCAGTTGTTTGACCTTAACCAGTTGAGCATGTCCCTTAGTGGGTGACGATATGTGCATCTTTGATCTTGAGCAGAAGTAGTGGGGGTGCATGTATGTTTAGAACATATATATATACACAAACCCAACCGGTTTCACATTCGATTTTCAGAACTGTATGTAACGTAGAGCTGCGTTGCCGACAGTTTCTTTTCCGGCCGTTGTTCTAACAAAAAGTTTCTAATTACAGAGAGAATGTAGTTCCCATTGCTATCAGTTAACAGAGCGGGTAATTGGTTGGAGATGGTCACATGGTGAAGTAAGTGAATTTTCTTTCAGTCTTCCGCTACGCGCGAGAAAGACGCATCAAAGCTTTTCTTTTGTCCATACGACAAAACAATGACTATGGAAGATAAAAGTCGTGTTGGAATTTAAGAGGCTGTTTTAGCCTTCGGTTGTGTTCAGTATCCATGTGAACAGTCATTATTATCTTATCTAGCCAAGGTGTGGAAAGATTTTTGTGTTATATACTGATAAAGAACTAGAGGAGTAAATGTCAGGGAAAGAAAGGACCACAGAGACAGGAAGGAGTGAGTGCGTGCTTAGAAATCTACATGCGTGCACATGCATGCGCAAGTTTGGGCAAGTGCTAGACTAAACTAAGCAGCAATCCCCTAAAGAGGACTTAGTGAAGATCAACTGATGGTAACTGAAATTTCGCATATATATATATATATATATATATATATGTGTGTGTGTCTGTGTGTCTGTGTGTGTGCGTGTGTTTGTATACATACATATATGCATGAACATAATATCTATCCATCCATCCATCTATATATATATATATATATATATATATATACACACACACAGAAACACACAATTACATACGTGTGTAATTCTACGCATATATGTGTGTACATATATATGCATGCATTAATTATACATGAAAGATTATTCTAGGATTCGCAGATGAACTTTCAATTGTTGGTGCAACTAAACTTTCTACTCGTTAAATTAATCTGAAGCACCTTCAGTATTCATACAGAAACTTATACTATTAAAGCAAACTAATTTTCAATGCAAATCAATGGAACATGATATATGAGAAATATGGCCATTGGAATAATAATTTCTGTTCGTCCGACTGATCCTTCAGGCATTGTCTTTGCACTTAAGTCTATTCAAATGGTTTAAGCTCAACTCACCTAATGAATGTAGGATTGCCTTCCTTAAAAGGCCCACGTTATGGAACGAAAAGAAAGCTGAACGTACTACTTCGGGAGTGCAAAGCGAACTTCTTAATCCCACGTACATGCCTTCATGCTTGCCTCATGGATTCATATATACAAGTATATATATATATATATAGATATATATAAAATTTATTAATAAGGGTAGAAATTGATATTAATCAATTAGAACCAGTGGTTTAGCATATTAAAAAAAATCCGAAGATTAAAATTATATTACCTACAAAAATAACAGGAATGACCAGCAAAAGCGGACTCCTATATGCTAGAAATAGATGCCGAATCAGCTAACCACGAAAAATATGTTCTCAGTAAAAATGTAGCGACACAACAGACTGTAAAAGGGCAAGACAAATGAAAAAATACTAAATGAAAAAACGATTAACCTACGTACTATATATATATATATAT
>NC_069005.1:10260250-10261066 GCF_001194135.2 Octopus bimaculoides | reverse complement strand
TATTATAATATATATATACATATATATATATAATATTATAATATATATATATATATATATATATATATATAATATTATAATATTATATATATATATATATGTACAGAGAGAGATATCGATAGAGAGGGAGAGAGAGAGGAAAAGGAATAAACAGGAAAGCCATATGCCCGATGTAAGACAAAGAATTAACGGTCAACATCCTGATACTGTAACTTGAGAGCAAAGAATATCAAAGCCGAGACGCGACAGCACGCTATGTGATAGATGTCAGCTGATCAGGTGACGTCATTATAGTAAATCCAATGGTGAAGTGTTTACACATGAAGGACGCGAAAATACACCTTCGTCACCGCAGTCATTATTAAACGGAGCAAGAGAGAGAAGAGGAGGAGGAGGAGAGAGAGAAGAGGAGGAGGAGGAGAGAGAGAGTAATCCATACGCATACATATATACATGAAACAAAGTATACTTGAGCCAGGATTAAAGAATAAATGCTTCTTAAGGATACTTAGTCACAGATCACTCTTCCCCTCTCTCGGTATATCTGGGACAATAAAAATCTGCAAATCTCCTTAACCTTTAGAGGATGAATAATTGCGCAATAGATGACAAACGACAAACTTTCTTTTTTTTTTATTTTGTATTATTTTTGGTCTTTATTTCAATGATTTCGGATTCATTTCCTCAGAACATTGACACCAGGCAGGAAAGCGGTCAGCCAAGTCATACACGAAAGAAGCAACGATGTGTAGAGCGTTATATAAATAGAGGATACGTATGTGTATAGAGGTATATATATATATATATATATATATA
>NC_069005.1:10258319-10259993 GCF_001194135.2 Octopus bimaculoides | reverse complement strand
TGTGTGTGTGTGTGTGTGTGTGTGTGTGTGTGTGTGTGTGTGTGTGTGTCTGTGTGTGTGTGTGTGTACCTGTGAGATGTGACAGTGCAGGCGTATGTATGTATTTTCGTGTACGAATCTATACACACTCACACACACACACATATATATGTATATATATAAGAATATATATATAACTATATATATATATATGTATTTATATATAAGTATGTATGTATAATTGTATATGTATAAACTTCGTTTGATACTAACAGACAGAGAGTAGAACAGTCTTTTATACAGAGATAGAGGTACATGGAGATGAATTCACTAACCTATATTATTCCCATCCATGCTATTTTAACATATCATTCCATTACAACTAGCTGTTTGATCTCTGTATATATATATATATATATATATATATATATATATATATATATATATATATATATATATATTTATATACCCAGAGAGAGTTGGAGAGAGGATAAGGCGGAGACAGAGATAAACGGGGTGAGATAGAATAAAGGGGATAATGCGTGTGCACATAACTATCTGCCTATCAACTTCTCTCTCTGCATATATGTACATACACATATGTGGATACGTATGAGTGTATTTATACACGCACGCTCATATGCATGAATTTTTCGTACTCCACTCCGATCTATCAATCTGTATTTCATTTTCCTAGTGTCTATTTAGATTTTATCGACACATTTACATCTGTATCATTTATATATTTGTATGTATGTATATATATGTATGTACGTATGTATATATATATATATATATATATATATATATATGTATGTATATACAAAGACATATGTATCTGTGTATATGCACACACACATACATTAAAGCGAGCATCAAACACGTAAGTGTATATATGTAAACACACAAAGAAATATATGTATATATATATATATATATATATATATGTGTGTGTAAACATACATATACAAGGACACGTGCATATGTGGATATATTATAAAAATATAAATACACAAACAAGTATATATATATATATATATAAACAGATACATATACATATATATATATGTATATATATAAACATACATATATACATGTATATAAATATAAGTATATATATATATATATATATATATATGTATATATATGTATATATATATGTTTATGAGGAGTGATGAATGAGTGATATATAGATGGTAGTTATCGGGTGGACTTTTATATCTATCTATCTATCTACCTACTTTTTTGTATCTTTTTCTAAACATTACCTCGCATTGCACGCTCTATTTCACTCTATCTTTCTTTATCTGGCAATGCATATATATATATATATATATATATATATATATATATATATATATATATACATGCGTACATGCGTATATACATACATACGTCCATACACACACATATATGTGTGTGTGTGTGTTTGTACATGTATGTTTATATGTGCATATAGATATATGCACATATACATCTGTGAGCGTGTGTCTGTGTGTAAAAATACATCAAAGCGTGTATAAACCCCGCTTCATCCATGGAATCATTTGATATCTTGGTAAACCATGTATAATCTGTTCCTCTATCTCAAACACTCTCTCACACACACACACACTCAGACATACACTCAAACACACACAAAACACACTCATATATATATATATATATATATATATATGTATGTGTGTGTGTGTG
>NC_069005.1:10255396-10255979 GCF_001194135.2 Octopus bimaculoides | reverse complement strand
AGAGAGAGAGAGAGAGAGAGATAATTATATATAGACACATATCCATACAAGCACGAAAATGTATAAGAGTATATTGCGATATATTTATAAAGATAAGGGCCAACATTACAGTAGAGACGGAGATAAGATCCATCGGTCAATTGATCTACCAGATAGGTAGATAGATCTAAGGTAAGTAGAATGTTATTCGTCTGTGATAATATATCACATGGTGCAGTTTAGCTTGACCGAGTATACAGCATCACTGAATCATGCTACACACCTACGTCCATACATACCCAAGCACAAACACGCGCATACATACACATACACCTATTGATATAGACAGTTAAAGGTGTAGTTATAGCAAAGCCAATACAGTAAGTGTTTTACTACAGGAGATAATCTGTTGCGATTATAGAGCCCAAAAGAGCTAATAGCCCTTGTTTATCAATTAAGGAGGCGGATTCCCATAGAGAGCTGTTAAATCATGTCCTCTCAGGGAATATGCATATTTTTACTCTGCTATAGAGAGACCTTAGGTACATGCTCGCTCCCATTATTTATATATTCATATATATATATATATATATATATATATATA
>NC_069005.1:10252769-10254412 GCF_001194135.2 Octopus bimaculoides | reverse complement strand
TTCTCTGTTTCTTTGTTTTTTTTTTCGTTGTTCGAAAAAAAGTTCGTTTTCCACCTTTTTGTTTTTTTTTTTGTTCTCGTTTCTTATTCTGTCCACGCTTTTTTGATGTCCTGTACCCATATATGCATGTATATATATATACATATATATGCATTGTGACTGTTTATGCTATGTTTTATTTCTATTTACATAGAACCATATCTTGACAAAATATGTATTCGTTTTATAGGCTCTTATAAATAGTTTAATGTTTAATAAGAATATATCAGTGTCTTAATAAATATTGACATGTACACAGACACGCACACGGGCTTGCACACATATACATACTCACACACATGTACTTATGTATAATATATGTATGGGTGTTTATATATGCGTGTATAGGAATATGTAAATGAATATGTAAGTGGGTATATATACATGTATCCATATATTTGGTTGCGTGTATACGTCGGTATATATGTGCAAATGAGTTCATATACGAGTTGCGTTAGAGCGTATGGATGTGTGTATATGTGCTTGTATGCAACTGCACATATATACATACCGATTAACCTCTGTGTGTGTGTGTGTGTGTGTGTGTAACCGAGTAAGAATGACACTTATGATTATAATTTGAGTGAATATAATATTTACCAAAACAAGTAAAATATACTTTATACAATGGTTGTACACCGATCCATCCCTACTTAACTACACGTATGTATGCAATTATTTATAATTACCAGTACCATTGTTATCATTATTATCGTAATCAACGTTATAATTATTATTATTATTATAGTAATAATTATAGTTATTTTCAATTCACTCTGTAATATTATCACTTTGAGAAGTACCATATGAAAATAGCGTAAGTGTAAGAGGGTTCGTGTATCGATGTATGTATGTATGGCAGTCAGTATATGTATATCACTGTGTGAGCGTCAATGTGAGAGCGTGCCACCGAGTAAGTTTATATATATTTATATATACTAATATGTGTGTGTAGGCGGTGGTATATTCGGGTGTATCAATATGTGAGTTAGTGTGTGAATGTGTGGATTTCAGCGGGCATTTATAACAATGTGTGTGTCTATCATCTGTATGTACATGTATGTATATATCAGCGTGTATGTGTATGTTTGTCGGTGCGTGAGTGCAACAACGTATGTGAGCATGTAAATGTGTGTAATGTTATAAATTCTTTCCATCTTAATTAAGTTTGATATAACAAAACTTCGTGTGTGAAGACTTAGCGACACACAAAATATACTCGACATAATGATTTTATTGTTTGTGATATATGCCTTCATAGATTATTCACCTGTTTGGATATTTTGTTCTGGCAGCGTGATCTACGAGAGGGTGTTGAAAAGTTCCTGGTATTAAGAGAGTCGAGAAAGGTGTGGTTGGGGAAGGGGCGACCTTCTGAGGTCCACCCGAAAGTTTGACTGCGATTTCAGATGGTCCGGTATGTAGGAGAATGCCAAAAGCATTAACCGGTTCAAATACCTGCCGAACCAGATATAACGTCTTAATGGGTAATAGTTGGTAAGGGGAACGTAGAAGATTTTAATACAAAGTCAGGAGTGGGCTTAAATTCGACACGGATAACACGAAGAACACCGGGTCCAACAGCTAGTATATACTATATATAT
>NC_069005.1:10249315-10249855 GCF_001194135.2 Octopus bimaculoides | reverse complement strand
ATGCATATATACATACATGCATATATATATATGTGTGTATATATATGTATACATGCTCTCGAATGTAATATACGTGCTTGTATGATGTGTGCATGTCATTAAACTGTGTACACGGTGGTGGGAGAAACATATATGTGGGGCGATAGCAGAGTAATACGATGTGGAAAGAGTCGACAGGAGTAGTATACGAGGTGAATTGGCAGATTTTCAGAGCAGGCCCCACCTTGCTTTGCACCATAAGTGTGTGCTTTGCATATTTGTGTGTGTGTGTGTGTGGGCTTCTGTCTCTATCTATCTATCTATACACATACATACATATATATATATATTGGAGTAGATATAGAAGTGTGAGTATAAATATGTAGACGCATACTTGAGTGAATGTATGTATGTGTTCAGGTGACGTTTCTTTAATCTGATATTTTTGCTTGATTTTACCCAAAATTGTGTCTGCACGTCAGTCATCTATTCTGATACTTTCCTTGTAGCGTTTATAGAAACATACGCATAAATGATTTCGCTTTTATTTACATATACATA
>NC_069005.1:10246243-10248537 GCF_001194135.2 Octopus bimaculoides | reverse complement strand
ATATATATATATATATATATATACAGGTTGATAGATAGGTAGTGAGAGAGAAGTTTGAATATGAATAATTTCCTACTATCCCTATGTGTTGTTATGTACATATGCAAATGTATGTGTGTTTGTCTATGTGTCCATGTGTTTTGTTTAGTT
Organism: Octopus bimaculoides; assembly: GCF_001194135.2. Lineage (NCBI taxonomy): Eukaryota > Metazoa > Mollusca > Cephalopoda > Octopoda > Octopodidae > Octopus > Octopus bimaculoides. The sequence continues at coordinate 10,248,387 of NC_069005.1, read as the reverse complement.
TGTGTATACGTATACTTTGTAAGACGGTCTGCAAACGTTCTGATTGGCCGATGTTTCTCTTCGATGTCATCTCATTTAGAATGAGCTGATATCTTGTGATATCTTACTCAGGTTACTCTATAAGTCTGAATCAGATCTTGCAATCATTGCCAAAATATACACCTTAATCTGGTTGGAGTTTGATAATTCTCTTTTTATCTTTCTGCTGTTACTTGTCACAATCATAGTGGTGATTTTGTTCGTGATAATGCTTTTAATGGTGTCAATTCGTACTTGGCGTAGCCGTGCTAACTCATAATCCAGTATATTGTTCCTAAATTTTAACATTTTGCATTCAATCTTTCCACCTCTGTTTATGAGTCGAAATGCCTCTCACTCTCTTGCTGGCCACTGGTGTGACAAATGTTCATCTCTTACTCATATCTACTTTGCATCTAAAATCACAAGTCTATTAGAAATGTTAATCCAGGATAAATCGTATTGCTACTGGCCTATCGACGATTTGTATCTATTTGCAAAAATGCATGGATGGTTATTTTAAGTAAATGTTGCTTCGGTTGCGTATACGGAATTTTTAGTCAGCCGGGCAGCTATTCGCAATCTCAGTGAATGTATTATTCTCTTTCTGTTATATCAGAAACCATCTCACTGTGTGTTTGGCTGCGAGTACACGTCATTGAAAAGAACCAAAATGGCTGAAATGAATCGGGTGATGAAGCTGGTTGCTGCTGGATGACATTATTATTATTATTATTATTGCTATTATTGTTATTGTTGCTGTTGTTGTTGTTGTTGTTGTTGTTGTTGTTTTTTGCTGCAATGCGTCCAGGACCACATCATGCTAAATGAGCATCTTTAGCATAACGGGGGTGTTTAATATAAGAGATACTTAGCTGTTGTTTGAAATAGTTAAAAGCAAACAAATGCAGCAATGATCCAAACTCACATTAGAATATCGTGTAGAATTAATCGTATCCTCTACTACCTGTTGCAGCTCGACGCCGTGGTCGTCATGTATCGCACGCCTGCAACCCATTGATAACACTACCTCGAAAATCTACCCGATTAATCAAGAGTTCTCCACCTGCCTTACTACGCATGTCCAACCACCTCTTGATGGTTTATCCGCTGCGTTCTTTGTCTGCCGCGTGATCCACTGCCCTCTATTCTTCGTTCCATGATAATGCTTTCCAAAACACTGCTTCTTCGAATAGATAACCTTTCATGTTTTACATGATGTTCAGAAGTCGTGGTTTTCGTTATGTCTGAAGCTACTGCTATCTAGCACCTTCGGATGATCTCTTCTCAACCGCTACACAACTACTAGTCGACTGCTACTCAACACACCTACCACGGCCAGACTACCTCTATTTATATGTCTTGGGAGATCCTACTTCTTCGCCCAGGGGGCCTCGATACAACAGTTTTTCACCTTATTCTTGTTGTAACACTCATTTATTTGTCCGATGATCCTCCTAAGGGACTCGTAACACTCTCCTATGCATAAACATTTCAAATACATTGGTTATGTTCTCTTCAACTTTGTTCAGATTCTATACTTTGCAAACACACATGCCTATTGGCCAAAAGATCCCGCTCCCCAGCCTACATATTACCACAAGGTGAACGCGGTCAATTGGTCAAATGGGACTCCCAACCATGGACATTAAAATATATAAACGTTGTGAAACGAACTATCGACGTGTTGAGTGGTTGTGTATTCTTTTGTACTCTAGGTAAAGGCCCGAAAATTTCGGGGAGGTGGCTTGTGGATTAGATCGACCCCAGTACGTAAATGCCACTTAATTTATCGACCCCGAAAGGATGAAAAGCAAAGTTGCACTCGGCGGAATTTTGGGTGGTTGTATATTAGCGTGTCAACTCGACTAATTTTGAACACTGAACATTATAAAGTTAAGTTATAATGGTTAATTCAAAGCTAATATAAAAAAAACTTTGACTCTCGCATATATATAATTATGTTTGTATGTATAAAAATTTCACTATATCTATTTATAAATATACATGCATGGTTATATTCTCATACATATCAACAGACTCTTTCAGAAAAGAAAATATAATTTGTACATATATATAAATATATAAATATATATATATATATATATATATATATATAAATGTAT
>NC_069005.1:10238650-10239693 GCF_001194135.2 Octopus bimaculoides | reverse complement strand
CGTTAAGGGTACACGTGTCTGTGGGGTGCTCAGCCACTTGCACGTTAATTTCACGAGCAGGCTGTTCCGTTGATCGGATCAACTGGAACCCTCGACGTCGTATATGACGGAGTGCCAACAACAAGACTTAGAATTTTGTTGTGCATTGTACATCTCCAGCTACACTGAAACATACGATGCACAATGACAGCCACGCAAAAATATCGTGAATTAACACTTGTCTAGTTGTGTTTATAATACGAGGGGTGGGGTGCTGAAAAGTTCCTGGCTTTGAGTAAAAGAAAATAGAGGAGGATCAGTTAATTATGATTTTATATAATATTCCCATCTCAGATTCACACACTTATTGTAGCAATCCTTCGATTTTTCTTAGCCCTGTAAAAGAACTCGGAAGTTTGGGTCTTCCACCAAGCCTTTTGCAATACCCTTAAAGACGGGAACTTTTCATCACCCCTCGTGTGTATGCATATATGTATGTATGCATGTATGTATGTATGTACGTATGTGTTTATGTATGTATGTATGTAATGTATGTATGTGTTTATGTAGGTATGTATGTATCTATGTACACACGCACTCACACACGTAGGTGTGTATGTACAACTGTAGTTAGACTGCGGCCATGCTGGGGCACCACCTTAAAAAATTTCAGTCGAATGAATCGAACCCATACTTGTTATATTTTTAAAGCTTTGTACTTTTTGTATCGATCTGTTATGCCGAACCGCTAGTTACGGGGACGTATACACACCGACTTCGGTTGTCAAGTGGCGGTGGAGAACAAACACGGGCACAATGTTACACACACACGCACCCACGCACGGACACTCACACACACACGCACACACACACACACACACACACACACACACGCCCAATTCTAATTTACGATGAAATAATCGAAATATACTTTTGAAATATGGATTGGCTAGGAATAAATTTAAAAACCGAAATTAAAAATATAAATAAATGAATTAAGTGAATTAAAAATAACCGAATGAGAAATGAAATATACTGAAAGAAAATATTACTAATCTGACATT
>NC_069005.1:10236678-10237986 GCF_001194135.2 Octopus bimaculoides | reverse complement strand
ATATATATATATATATATATATATATATATATATATATATATATACTTGTAAATATATATGTTTATGTTTATGTATATATCCATGCATATCCAAGCGCATGCAGATGGTATATATCTATGTTTATGAAAAAAATAGCTTTTTCACATCTTGGCGACAAAACTTTCTGATGTAAGCAATTGTATAACGATTTAGATTATCTGTGCAAGAAAGAGGCAAAAATAATATGATTTGGGGAGGGCAGTTGAAGAAAATATGAACACACGACTTTTAGATGAAAGTAAAAACAAAGAACTATGACAAAGAGAAAAGGTATAAAAAAGAATTAAGCAACTCGCATATAAAATGTGCGTTTAAGATTATCTTCATATTAAGGTACCGAGATGAAAGAGTGAAAAGAAATACTATGAAACGAAAATAAAAATGGCTGTCTGTGAGCGTATTTATGTATGTATGTATGTATGTATGTATGTATGTATGTATCTGTCTATCTATCTATCTATCTATCTATCTATCTATCTATCTATCTATCTATCTATCTATCTATCTGACTGTCTGTTCGTCTATTTAACTACCTATATATTTCCCTTTAGTGATACCTGTTGCACAGTGGCAATATATATGTATGTATATATATATGTGTGTGTTCTGTGTGCGTGTGGGTGTGTGAGCGCCTGTAGATAATACAGTACAATTTATACATATGTATAAACATGCACAGACATATTTATATATATATATATATATGTGTGTGTGTGTGTGTATATATACATATGCATATATATATGTATGAATGTATGTATGCATATATATATATATATATATATATATATATATATATATATATATATATATATATATATATATATATATGTATGTATATTATATATATACACATTTACTCACATATGCATTATATATGTAGATATGTTTAACCTGCAGATAGTTGGCTAACATGCATATTCGAGTTGTCACGTGAGTGTATATTAGAATGTACACTCATGAGTAAACTGACGATGTATATACAGAGGGAGAAAACGCGTGTCGTCATAGTTATGCCGAGGGACTGATAGGTGGACCGTTGGATACATAAATGAATGTGACAACCACACACTAATACGTATAAGCGTGAGCATGTACACAGAAAGAGAAATGCAGTCACGCATGCGTACTGCAGTGTATATATGCGTGTGTGCAGAAATGACAGAAAGAATTCTGCACGTGGTACAGCTTTGTATTTTGCTCACAAATGGAGAATTCTGGACCACTTTTGAATATATATATATATATATATATATATATATATATAT
>NC_069005.1:10230095-10233508 GCF_001194135.2 Octopus bimaculoides | reverse complement strand
TATATATATATATATATATATATATATATATATATATATATATATATACACACACAACATATGTCTTTCTAAGCAAATTTTTACCCAGAACTATCATAAAGAGAAATTATTAAAGCCACAAGCCACGGATAGCCGTCTATCGTATTAAAATACTCTTAGTTCAAAAGAGAGCACAGCTACAAGATTATCCAGAGACAACAAATGGAACGGACCAGACGAACAAAAGAAATTTTAACGCTGTTTGAATCTATTTCGTGGCTTTCATAAACGCTGTGCTACATCATATAACTATGAATCACCAACAATGGAAGCAAACATGTGCGGATAAAACTATCGCTGAACAAGGAATATTTTTGGCGTAAAGCGCAAATATTCATCTACAACGGTTTTACTTAAATACATTAAAACAGACGAAATTGGTTGGCGAAATTAAAAATCGAGACTGTACAGAGTTATATGTTACAATTTCTTTTCGGACGTTCTTTTCAAATAAGGAAAATGATGCTATTAGAGTTAATAGTATTAGTGGTTTCTAATTTTGGCACGTTGCCAGCAATTTTGGAGGGAGGTTTACGTTAATTTCATCGATCTCGTGTTCAACTAGTTTTCATCTTATCGGCCTCCGAAAGGATGAAAGGCGAAATTGACCTTGGTAGAATTTGAACTCAGAACATAAAGACGAACGAAATGACGCTACGCATATTGCCCGGTGTTAATATTAATGTTAGTGTTAGCGATAAGGCGGTGAGCTGCCTGAATCGTTAACACGCCGGCCAAGATGCTTAGCGGCATTTCGTCCGTCTTCATGATCTCGGTTCAAATGCCGCCGGAATCGAATTGCTTTTAATTTCTCGGGGGTCGATAAAATAAGTACCAGCTGAGAACTGCGTTCGATTTAATTGACTTAGCCCCACCCCAGAAATTTCTGGCCATGGGCCAAAATTTGAACCCAATATTATTAGCGATGGGTGTAACAATTGTAACGTTAATAAAGCAGACTTTACTACTTCCGGTCATTGTAGCGCTTGAATGAGAACACAAATAACCTTATACTACCAACTACAGAATTTGGAAGTATTACATAGCAGACAGAGAAGCCGTGGAGTTGCGTGGACTGGTAATTATGGTGTTGCACTTATGATTACGAGATCGCGATTTCGATTCCCGAACTGGGCGTGTGAGTTGTGTTCTTGATCAAAACCCATTATTTCATGTTATTCAAGTTCATCCACCTGAAAATGATGTCTCGTCCAGGGGTGGGGGGATGATGTGATCATGTAAACGCCATAGAAACCGGGTAAGCAGCTCCACGTGTCGTAGTACGGAAACGTTATTTACAATCGACTGAGAACAAAACAAAAGACAAGGAAACATTAACTCACTTGCTTAAATACTTTTTAAAGCAGCTGTATTACTTCCGTGTCAAGGGAGCCTAAAACCCCCAAATAATATAGAATAAAGGAAATAAAAGAAAATCGCAATACTTTTGTATTTAGTAATGCGGCGAACTGGCAGAATCGTTAGCACACCGGGAAAAATGCTTAACTGGAATATCGACCGTCTTTACGTTCTGAGTTCAAATTCCACCTTGGCCGATTTTGTTTTTCTTCCTTTCAGGGTCGATAAAATAAATATCATTTGGGCACTGGGGTTGATGCTATCGACTAAGTTCTCTCCTGAACTTACTGGCCTTGCAATCCGATCCAGATTGTTCTTTAACAAATGTCTGTTAAATACAAACAAATGACTGTTAAATGCAAACAATACACAATTGATGTATTTTTCTCCCTCTGTTTTCTCCCTCAGTTTTTTTTTATGTCGTTATCTCTCCGATGTTTTCCCTCTCAATCCTTTCCATCGAGGAGCGTAGGCTCGAAACGTCAAAGACTTTTCCATTCTTCCCGAGCGTTAAACTAATACACCGGCTTGCTTTACCTTCACCTGTCTTCGTCTTTTGTTTTCTGTAAATTTGAACTATCTATGTATGCATTTATTTTTCATGAATAAAATTTGAAAGCAATTTTGTCTAGTTTATCAAATTCGTTTTCACGTTTCTGGCAATAGACTCTGTGGGTATAATACGAAGAAGCAAAAATGGACAGGAATTAGAGCACGAAATAGGTTTTCTATGGAGTGATGTATATAAGGTACCTCCGATGGCAGTGTGTAATCATTCTAGAAATATTGACGCAATCAACTGGTCTTAGACGGTTAAACGGAACGAAACCAAGGAAGTGATAAAAACGTGAATTCTTAAAAGAAAGTTATATATGTTTAAGAGTAAATATTTGAAGAAGAAAAGATAGAGTTTGAGGAGAAGAAAAAACGGTCTCTCTTAGAAAAAAAAATCATTATCATCCAATTCAATCCTCAAACAAGCATAATCATCATCGTCGTCTTCGTCACCGTAATCATCATCATCATCGTCATCATCATCATTGTCATCATCATCATCGTCATGTTCATCATGATGATGATCATCATTAGCAGCTGCATCATCAGCATCTGCAGCTGCAGTACCATCATCATCATCATCGTCCTCGTCCCTAAAACCCTAATAATGAACATCGTCTTCATCGCCATCATCATCAACATCATCATCATCATCATCATCATCATCATCATAACATCATAATAGTCGTCATCGTCATCATCATCATAATCGTCGTGGTCATCATCATTATCATCATCCCCATAGGTCTAAGCGACTGGCTACACGTAGCTGTATCCATTGACGTCATCGTTTCAAGTGACAATAGCATAGACTTCCAATATTACTCGCTGCGCCCCACTTGTCTACGAGATATTTCACCAAGAGAAATGTTACAAATGTAGATTATGTTGACTATATCGCCCAGCTTTTCCCCAATAGCTGTCTACTGTCTTGTGCCTATATTAATTATCTATCTTTGTTGACGTAGTGCAGAAAAATTGGTCTGGTGCTGGACAGTATCTCAAGGCATTTAGATATAAATACATACACACACACACAATCTATAGGTAAATATATATACATGTGTATATATGTATGGATGTGTTTGTGTCATTAAATACATAAAGTTTCTTGTAAATATGAAGTAACTCGTTAAATATAGAGGGAATTCATTTAGACTGTCATTTAAACAACTATCAGAAGAGACAAAGGTCCTGATTTTTAGAGAATATTTACATTTATCCTAAAGGTATCACTCTAATACATTCATATTTCAAACGACGCGTACGATAGACGGCCTTACACACTCACACGCATATACACACGTCCATACACATTGACACGTCAACACAAGGAGCACACATGCACACATCATTCCAGACACGTGCGCATAGCTGTTCACTTTCATACACACACGCTTCACATGCACGCTTCCGTACAAACACATCACACAACCTTTAGAACCACGTACTTGTCCACA
>NC_069005.1:10228905-10229456 GCF_001194135.2 Octopus bimaculoides | reverse complement strand
CAAAACGTAGCGGCAGACGAAATACCGCTAAGCATTTCGCCCGCCGTGTTAACGTTTCTACCAGCTCACCACCACATATATAAACGTTGTGTGTTCCAAAATTTCATGGTAAAACAAGAAAAAGAGTCGGTCAGCCTCTATACGGAATCAAAAGATTTAAGAAGTGAATGATTTCAATCCGCATGGTTGCAGCCGTCTCATGGATTCCCCGTCGATTTAGACGTATGGAGATCTTAGAACATCTTTGGCTTTTCCTTCTTTTATTTCGTTTAAGATGTCAATCCACTCAGCGACTTACAGCCAAAAAATTCTACATAAAGAAGGATGATCGTTATGAAAGTAACTGACATGTTAGTTCGAGACGTTCTCTTACCTAGATTTTTTCTTTAAGATGATCCTGATGGTGCAATACATAGTTCCCTATGGAATTATAGTAAGTGAACCACTATTGTTTGCTCTCCAATTCAGATCGTATCAAATGTTTGTATATACACATACATATGACACAATATATGGATATTTGTAGATGAGTGTGTGCGTATACATGCCTA
>NC_069005.1:10228133-10228895 GCF_001194135.2 Octopus bimaculoides | reverse complement strand
TATATATATATATTATATATATATATATATCTGTATGTTTGTGAGTGTATCTTTCTCACTCCCTCTTTGTGTGAGTGATGTGTGTATCATAGCCGCAGTGCAATGGCTGAAACAAAATGTATATATATATATATATATAAATACTCAAACATAGAGACGGAGAGAAAGTGAGATTGACAGACTCCTTATAATATTTAATAAAATTACATTTAAGAAAATTTTCCAACAAGCTTAAGCACGTAAACACAAACATTCACACACCTTATATGTAAACCCATTTACATTCTAGATATATTTTACGTACCATTGTATTCTATCATGTTATACGTTTTCTCATAGAATGCTTGAGTGTTTTTACTTGGTGCAAAACCTAAGAAAAACGGTGCTCGGGGATAATACTGTAATTATATATTTCCCAAAGTAAAAGGTTACCTTAAAAATAAATTGAAGAAAAAAAAAATGGAAGAAAAAAATGAAATTCATTCAACATTAAGTGTACTGTGAAGCAAACGGCTGGTGTTAGATTATAAATGTGCATAGACATAGAAATAATAATGGTGATAATAGTAATAATGATGATAATGATTATAATAATAATAATAGTAATAATAATAATAATATCTGTAATTGTTTCTGATAAATATGAATGTACATATATACGTGTATATATATGTGTGTGTATATATATATATCTATATCAATATATATATGAATATATATATATATATATATATATATATATATATATATATATATATATAT
>NC_069005.1:10225263-10226203 GCF_001194135.2 Octopus bimaculoides | reverse complement strand
CTTATGTATATATATATATATATATATGTATATATATATATATATATATATAGGTAGGTACTTGTCTATATATGTATATGTAGACATATACAATGTTGTGTTCGTATATTAAATAAAATTATATAATAGAAATTTATAGCCTATATATTGATTCGTAGCATTAAATAATATAATAGAATATAGATTTCTATCGTTCCATAGTAAACCTTAAATAAAACATGATATTAATGATTTTTAACATTGGTTTCAGAGCTGCGTCGTTTTAAAGGGTGAGTTAAATATATTTAAATTTAAATCGATAACACTATATTACTTCTAAATTATTATATCGAGCACCACCATCCCTCTTCACCCGTTCTAAAAGGATGGAGGGTAGGAAAGCAAGGTTGACCTCTACTTGTTTTCAGATTTTGAATTTTTACCGTAAAGGTACTGAGGAAAATATATTAACCGTAAGGAAAGAAATTTATGTTCTATACGGCTAACTAACTGCTTTCGATATCGACAGCATTCAATTGTAATACTGATGATACAAATACAATGTAGATGCGTTGCAAATAATGGAAAATAATGCGATTGCTTCTCAGCAACATGTTCGTGTGTCTGTGTTTGCCCCCATCCCCACCCGCAATATCGCTTGACAACAGATACTGGTGTGTTTACGCCCCCGCGACTTAGCGGTTCAGCAAAAGCGATCGCTGGAATAAGTACTAGGCTTCCAAAGAATAAGTCCTGGCGTCGATTTGCTCGACTAAAGGCAGTGCTTTAGGATGGCCACAGTCAAAATGACTGAAACAAGTAAAAAGTAAGAGTACATATATATATATATAAACAATATATGAGTATATGCAGATATATGTACATGTATGTACATACCTTCATCTACATGTTAGGGGGACAAACAAACACATACAAGCATAAACGCACACACACACACACA
>NC_069005.1:10222436-10225089 GCF_001194135.2 Octopus bimaculoides | reverse complement strand
AAACGTAGCGGCAGACGAAATACCGCTAAGCATTTCGCCCGCCGTGTTAACGTTTCTATCAGCTCACCGCCACATATATAAACGTTGTGTGTTCCAAAATGTCATGGTAAAACAAGAAAAAGAGTCGGTCAGCCTCTATACGGAATCAAAATGTATGTTTTATACATAACTAAGTTTTAGTTCCGTAATAATTTAGAATGAATTCTGGTGAAGCTAGGACAGGTGTAAGTTAAATTTAGAATAGCATTTTTTTAATGGTTCTATCAAAAGCCATCGGAAATGATCATTTGGATTTAGCAATGGAGAAAACGCAAGGAAATGAGTGAAGAGATACAGATGGCTACACTTTATCAAATGAAAACTTAACATTGATGTATTGTTAATTGTAAAGCACTGACAGCAACTGTGCTAGCACTGCTAGTCCAATATAAATCATCTGAAGTACAAGAACAGCATATGGAAAATTTTATTTTATGATGGACAGTTCTTTATCGTTCAAAGAATTCATTAAGAAACTAGCTGGTGCACCGTCGGTTGCAACGGCGAGCGTTCCAGCTGATCCGATCGGTTGAATAGCCAGCTCGTGATATTAACCTGCAAGAGGTTGAGAACTCCACAGATATGCGTACTTTTAGTGTAGCGATCAAAGAGATTCAGTGCCCTCTAAAATACATGTACAATTCATTTTTGCCAGCTGAGTGGACTGGAGAGATGTGAAATAGTCTTGCTGAAGGATACAACGCGCTTCTAGGAAACGAACTCACGATGTTGTCCCTACGTACGTATGTAGGTATATATGTATGCATGCTGGGGTTACTGCCTTGAAGAGATTACTCATACAAATCAACCCAGTACTTGTATCTCAATCTGACAGTCAGTATAACGTCTCCTTTTAACGAATCGCTTTGTTACGGAGACAGAAACAAACCAACACCGGTCGTCAATCGCTAACAGAAGACAAAAACACCACAAACGTAAACACACACAAACAACCACATACATATTATACGACAGGATGGTTTCCGCACTGTTTCCACCTAACAAATTCCCTTATAAGGCATTGATCTGACCGGAAATATAGTAGAAGACATTTATCCAAGATACCGCTCAGTGAGACTGAACCTGGAACCACGTGGATACAAAGCGAGGTTCTTAACCAAATTGCCATACTTGCGCCAATGAGCAGAAACAAAAGAGAAAATTCCAAAGATATTGCAGAGTTAAACATTGTCTTCTCATACGTTTTCGGTTTAATATTGAGATTATTGTCAGCATGGAATGGACATAGAAACAAAAGGTTGATTGTGGACCTGGACTGTAAGGACATCCATGCAAATGCGGATGCGATTATATGGATTCCGGGCAAGTCTCACAAACGAGCGATATTACCACATCGGTACACCGTTGCCATGATATATTGGTAATATTTCCAAACATAAAGACAGAGAGCCGGCAAAATCGTTTGTACGCCGATCTAAAACGCTTAACTCCCTTTCGTCCGCCTTTACGTTCTGATTTCAAATTCTGTCGAGCTAGACTCTGCCTTTCATACTTTCGTGGCTGATAAAGTACCAGTTGAGCAATGGGGTCTAATTCCCCGTAATTGCTGACCTTCTGCCCAAATTGGAAATCAATATTTTCCAAACATCACTACTACCACCACCACCACTACCACTACTACTACTACTACTACTACTACTACTACTACTACTACTACTACTACTACTACTATTCTGTAAGTTAATACAAGCCATTAACATATTGGGACATAGAGAAAACTAAAAATATATCTCTATGAAAGGCAAGATGATTTTATAGAAGCCAAAAGACTGCCCCATCTAATGATATACACGCCTGTCCTTGAGCAACAATACACACACACACATATATATACGTATATAGAGATAGATACATATACACATATATGTATATACACATATATATATGTGAACGTACGTATGTGTGCATACATACATATAAAATAATATATAAGCTTTTATTCATATATATTTGCGCTGAAATCATATGTGTGCATGTCTGTTTTTGTTTATGTGAGTGTGAGTGAGTGTGTGTATGTATGTGTGCGTGTATGCGTGTGTATAATGTGGCCCTGTGTGTTGGTATGGTCGCATTCTTATTCAACTTGGATAGTGCTTTGTTGGTAACCGAATTTAATAAATTGCGTGAACAGCAGATAAGCCAAGTATAACTTGTAGCCATCAATGTATCCTTAGAGATATAGGAGAGTGCAGTGTCAACACACATACGAAAATACACAAATACATTTCTGTACATACATATAGATATGGGTGTGTGTGTGTGTATATATATATATATAAATATATGTATGTGTGCATGTATGTATGTTTGTGTGTGTGGGTGGGTGTAAGTATAGATATATTTGTGCCTGTTTTGTGTAGTTCAATAATGATTTTTTTAAAGTATATTGTTGCTCTAAGACAACGTTGTCCAACGCTTCCTCGTGATAATACTTTCTAGTTTTGAGTGTGTGAGTACGTGTTTATATGTATGCATAAATGTGCATACGTATATATATCTATATATATATGTGTGTGTGTGTGTGTGTGTGAGTATGCATAGATATGCATATACATACATACATATATATATATATATATATATATATTTATAT
>NC_069005.1:10218574-10222142 GCF_001194135.2 Octopus bimaculoides | reverse complement strand
TATATATATATATATATATATATATATATATAGGTACGTGTGTGAGTGTGTATATAATATTAGTATGTATGTATGTAACTATGTATCTACTTATTTAGCTATCTCCGTCTCTCTCTCTCTCTCTCTATGTATGTATATATATATATACATACATATATATATATATACATACATATATATATATATATATATAATGTCGGTGTTTGTGTGCGTGTGTCTATGGACCTGGAGTCGCTTATTGTAATCACCATGGCACATAGCCATTTATGTAAGAATAGCTGGCTGATATTATAACAAAAATGACACAATATTCTAAACGTATCTTGGACCCACTAATTTTGATAACAATAGCGTGTGATAACACTATTTACGATAATAAAAAGCGGATTCCATCTTATATGTACTTACATATGGATATACAGAAACACGTATACATACACATATGTGCGCATGACTGTGATCAAGCGCGCAGTTATGTGTGTTGGCATGTGTATCTTAATCAAAAGTGTTTCTTTATGTGTCTTTAGTGGGTAACTAGTAGATATTGAGATAAAAGAGTAAAAAGAGCGTGAATAAGGGGAGTTAATTCCATTAAGCTAGTGACTGTTACGGTTGAGCAGTGTTGTCGAATAGCATATGTTGAAGAATTCATAAAACAGACTCTATTCTCTAGACGAAACAACACAAGTAACAACTGAAATCAATAATAATAATAATAATAATAATAACACCAATAATAATAATAATAATAATGCTAATAATAATAATAATAATAGTAATAATGAAGGTATTAACAATATAAGTAACAATAGTAATAGTTTCTGTTAATAATATATGACATAATGATAATGCCCATATGAAAAAACAGCAACAACAGCAATAAAAATGATACTTTTTTTTATTGGCCTTAAGGGCCCAAGACATGGAGGAAGATATCGAAAGATGAGTTACAATACATAAAATCAGAAGAAAAAAAAACATACAAAAACAGGAGCGGGTTTACATCGATCAAAGTGTGATGCTACCACATTAAAGGCTCTAAGACAAGATATATCTTAGAAATTAAATGAATAACTAAATAAATAGAATTCCAATAGCGGGGCAGTCCACTTAGAGTAATTCAGGGTAAACCCCACGCAAAAATCCCTGATTACTCTGCCGTCCTTAGTTACTTTGTTCCTTCTTAGAAAAGCATAATCAGATTCGGCCCATTCGGACTCACCAGTGTTGCCACGGTCGGCCATCTTTTGATAAACATACTAGAAGGCAAGACCTATTTCTTTACCCTCACCTTCCTCTTCAAATGACATTTGAAGAAATTGATGAGGGCTTGGCCAAATAGGAAAGTGCCAGACTTCAAATCTTTCTGACGAGTCCACCACACAACCTCTTTTGCCACAGCCACTAAGCAGAGGAAGATCTGCCTTCTTACTCTGCTATGGAAAAGTGGTGCGTCGATCTTCACTCTACACTCGGCAGATAGTTGAATTAATTTTACACGCGACAACAGCCGCTCCACACAAGCCCACAACTTTCTAATGCGCGAACACTGAATTATTAAATGCAGGAAATTTCGTCGCCCTGCATGCTTCTTGAACAGGAAATTCCCCCTACCTACTGTATCACTACCATGCCAAAGACTTTTGGAAATTTACGTGATCTTCAACCTGAAAGTCGTCTGGAAAATACTGCTCAGGCTGTTCTCGTAGGATCAATCCTAGGTCATCATCGCTCATAATCTGAACTAGCCTCCTATAGAAATAATAATAATAATAATAATAATAATAATCCTTTCTACTATAGGACCTCAAATTAAGGGGAAGGGATTAAATCAATTACATCGACCCTAGTGCGTAATTGGTACTAATTTTATCGAACCCGAAATGATGAAAGGCAAAGTCAACCCTGGTGGAATTTGAACTCAGAAGGAAACGGCAGATGAGATACTGCTAAACATTTCGTCCGGCGGGCTAACGATTCTGCCAGCTCACCGCCATAATAATAATAATAATAATGATAATAATCTTTTCTACTCTAGGTACAAGGCCCGAAATTTGGGGGGAGGGGGCTAGTCGATTAGATCGACCTCAGTGCGCAACTGGTATTTTATTTATCGACACCGAAAGGATGAAAGGCAAAGTTGACCCCGGTGGAATTTGAAATCAGGACGTAAAGACAGACAAAATGCTGTAAAGCATTTCGCCCGGCGTGTTAACGTTTCTGCCAGCTCGCTGCCTTAACAACAACAACAACAATAACAACAACAACATTTATTATTATAACAAAAGCACTCAGAGAGTGCAGACCTCCGCCAAAGCAACACCGACGTTCTCTCTACGAATAGCCGGAGATGATTTTTAAAATGAGAATATCTGAAATAAACTCAACTGCTTTCACAAACGAGAATATTAAAAATGAAACCGACCGCTCTCAAAAATTAAGTTAAAAAACAGGAAAAATAATTCAGAATCCTTCTCCGGGACCAGATCGATCCCAAAATGCAATCCATTGATGCCAGTCATGAGGCCAAACAACCTTGAAAGTTTCATCCGAATCCATCCAGCAGTTCTTGAGATATCTTGTCCATGGACAAACAAGCAAACACGACTGAAAACATTACCTCCGCCTTCGCTAAAACGGAGGTAATAATAATAATAATAATAATAAGAAGAAGAAGAAGAAGAAGAAGAATCCTTTCGTGTGATGTTATTTTTAGAAAAGTCGTTTAAAACGACGCAAATGTTTTAAGACCATTGTGAAGTCTAAGCAGCTGATGAAGGATTGACTGTTGTCTAACTATAAAGTAGAAGTTTAGTCTTTGAGGCTGTGTGCCTCAGGCAAATGTACTGTCAGCATTGTGGAAATTAAGTAAGTGATGACGGAGGAGAAAGAATGCCCACTTTTTGAGAGTATGATCTTGAAGGTACGCTTTGCATGCGAGCTTTCATCGAAGATAAGTAACAATGTTCTCAGTACGTGTGACTTACCAGTTAAGACAATATTTTGCACTTCCTCCATAGATTGTAATCCAGGGATCATTCTTAAATAATTTTCATTTCCCTTTTTTATCATTCCAAGTGTTCCTACAATCACTGGTATTGTAACCGTCCTGAGATGCCACATCTTTTCGATTTCGATTAGGAAATCTTTATATTTTCTGAGCTTATCAAATTCTTTTGTCGAGATATTATGGTCACAGGGTATGCTCGTGTCAATCAATAAACATACTTTATTGTTTAGGCCTTTCACAACAATATCTGGTTTATTTGCCTTGATGGTCCAGTCTGTACATACTGGAAAGTTCCGAAAATGTTTTACATTTTCTCCTTCAGTTACAACCTCGTGGTGGTGCTTGAACCATTTGTCAGCAGTTTTGATCTTATAATGCCGACACATTATCCAATGTAGATATTAGCCAACTCTGTCATGTCTTGATTTGTACTCTACAGGTGCTAAAAGCTTACACCCAGAGATTAGGTGGTCCACTGCTTCAATCTTATTGTTGCAGTATAGCAGCAGCAGTCCCTCAAGCTCATTATCGTCTTATGCCATAGAGTTTTAAGTCATC
>NC_069005.1:10216780-10218057 GCF_001194135.2 Octopus bimaculoides | reverse complement strand
TATATATATATATATATATATATATATATATATATATTTACATATGGGCACGAGCGCGTGTGTATGCGTGGGAGACAGAGAGAAAAAGAAAGGAAGAGTCTTTAATATACAAACCAAATTATTTTTCCGCATGAGCACCTACCCACAACGCGAAGCATGTCAAAATGTGACAGTTTAAAAGGGCTAAGAATGGTTATACATACACACTCACATCATACATTCATATATACATATATATGTATACACACACGCACAAACATAGGTATGTATGTATGTATACATAAAGTGTATGGACAAATTATTGTCACGACTTAGGTCCGAAGCTTCATCCCAGAAAATGATTATGATGCACAATAGAAAGTGAGGAATGTCAGTTTATTGTAGTAAATAGCGTCTATAGAATTCGTAGAGTTGAATAAATAGTCTGGTGTCGAGGTGAATAAAATGAGAAATAACAACCAAATGTTTTATGTTGATGAACCGTATGATAAAATACGACATTGAAAAATACTACAATTTCTGGCTCACAGACAAGTTGTCTCCTCTTGCCGTCTACCATAACGTTAGGTTACAAAAACTTATACTTCTCTTTTGTTTTCACTGTTTGTTCCCGGAATAAAGTGCTGCCCTAATATGACTCTCTGTTTTATTTCTACGTCTTCCGAAATTAGTGGTGACATTGAGGGGATGTTGTTCTCAATTTAGAGACCTGCCTCGGCTATATTAAACAGACTGGGCTCCCCTCCGTATACCCGTAGACCAGGTATTGACCCCAAAACCGGGAGACGCATTAAGTAGGAACACCAAGAACTCAGTAAGTGAAGAAACAAAAGTTATACCAACAAGGCGTCTTCACCAATGCTTTGACAATCCTTCTAAATTTTTTCCTTTGAGCTGGTAATTTCTTGTATTGGCTCCGAAAGGATCAGCGGTAACTATGGGCTTGGTGGGATTAGAATTCAACTGGCTGCATACCACGTTCTCAAGTACTTATTCAATCGGATCCTTCTGCCGAACCGCTAGATTACTGGGAGTTAAACAAACAAGTATCGATTGTCAAGCGGTGGTGGGGCCCACCACAGACATAAAGGTACCCCCCTTATATATATATATATATATATATATATATATATATATGCATATATAAATACATATATGTACATACCTACATATATATGTATATATACATGCATATATGTGTACAGGACATAAAAACACGTCAACAAAATGAGAAACGAGAACATAAAAAACGAACTTTTTTTTCGAACAAGGAAAGA
>NC_069005.1:10214157-10216770 GCF_001194135.2 Octopus bimaculoides | reverse complement strand
CCTACATATATATGTATATATACATGCATATATGTGTACAGGACATAAAAACACGTCAACAAAATGAGAAACGAGAACATAAAAAACGAACTTTTTTTTCGAACAAGGAAAGAAACAAATAGAGAAACGAGACAAGCAACATAAAGAACATTCCCTTCAACAGTCCCCCCCCCACTTTTATCTACTCCACATTTACACACGACGGGCTTCTTTCAGTTTCCTCAGTCGTGACAATAATTTGTCCATACACTTTATACATACATACATACATACATGTATACATACATACGCTTTAGTCGGCCAGAGGCTACACTATGAAGACACTTGCTCGAAGTACCACGCAGTAGGACTGGATCCGAGACCATGCAGTTGGGAAACGAGTTTTATTAACCTCACAGCAATGCCTGAGCCGAAATGAGAAAGCATTTATTATTCAGCTTTGATGAGCCGAAATGACTACTTACGAAATGGAACGTTCGTATCTAGCTTCAGTTTATCTCACCGCAATAACACAGACACACTCAATCACATACAAAATAAACGGACTCATATATACATATATATATACACACCACATAGACACATAAACACTCACACAGCCACACAGCCACATACACATGCTTGTACATACACCTTTCTTCGTCTTCTAAATTGAAAATTAGCCGCCATTGTTGACGGCACAGGAAAACCAGTTTAATATACAAACAAGATTATTTTTCCTCCCAAATAACTAGCAACGCGTGTTTAGCCTTTGTCTGACTCTATAGCAAACAACACGCTGTAGGAAATCACAGTTTTCACTTCGCAAACACGTAAGCCAACTTAACTTTCTGTAATTTTCGACATTAACTTCATGTCATGGCTTTCAACAATAATGGACTCGCAATTTCATTCTGTGGATTAGCTATTATAGTAATTTTCGCAGAAACACTAACGCACTTCGAAGCAATCATTGTTGATGCTGATCCTGGTGATGGTGATGATGGTATCGGTTGAAGTAATATTTGATGCTGATGTTGGAGTTGTTGTCGTTGTTGTTGGGGGTGGTGGCAGTGATGGTGGTAGTATTCTTGGTTGACTTATTATTATTATTAATTTTGTTATTATTATTATCATTATTATTATTACCATTATTATTATTATCATTATTATTATTACCATTATTATTATTATTATTATTATTAAAGTTGTTCTACTACTACCACCACCACCACTACTACTACTACTACTACTACTACTACTATCACCGCCACCACCACCTCCACCATTATTATTATTATCAATATTATTATCATCATCATTATTAGTAGTATTGTTATTATTATTGTTGTTATTATTGTTGGTGTTGTTAGCAGTGGTGGTCGTGGTGGTGGTGACAGAGTTGTAGAACTTCACTTTACTACAATTTTTTTAGTTTTAGTTTTAGCTTTTCTTTCTTTCTTTCTTTTTTCTTTCTTTCTTTCTTTCTTATTAATAATTTTGTATCTTAAATATTTTTCGCTGTTGTTGTTGTTGTTGTTGTTGTTGTTGTTCATCTTTCTGCCTTGTCTTACTCCTATATCTTCATCTTAGTCATCATAATCATCGTCATTATCGCTGTCAACGTCACAATCGTCGTCATCATCATCATCATCATCATCATCATCATTAAAATCAATTGCGACAGCAGTAACTTTTCCCGATCCTCCACCTCCTCCTTCTTCGTCTACGTCTTCTTCTTCTTCTTCTTCTTCTTCCTTGCTTTCTTGCTTCACCTCTCTTTCATTCTTGATGCTTCTGCTCTCATCTGCACTTTTCCTTTCATCATCATCACCGTCGTGGTCATCGTCGTCGTCGTCTTCATCTTCACCTTCATCAAGATCACCATCATCATCTTCGTCATCATCATCAACCTCGTCATTAACGTCACCACCGTCATTATCATCCTCCCAATCAGTCATTGTCATCGTCATCATCATCGTCATCACCACCGACGACATTGCTGTCGTCATCGTCATCGTCGTCGTCGTCATCATCATCGTCATCTTCATCATCGTCGCCGTTGCGATGGACAGATTTGATGTTCTTTTATGTTTCAGTCTTTCAAACACCTCACCCCACGCAACCCACATTTTATCTCGTTCTCCTGATCTTAATATCTTTCCTCTTACTTCTACCCTTATCTCAAATCCTTTCTAAATCTTTAACTCTTACTACCACTCCAGCGTCACATTTAATGACAAGCGTACGAGGCAAGTTTGATCTATCGTAGAATCAGGAGGCTGACAGCTCGACAAAGTTGACAGGCGAGCTTTTAGTTAATTGAGCTTTTTGCCACTAGGTGGCGCAGATGGTTGCACGAATCTTAAAGTATATTTATCATTTTAGTTATCTTCACCTATGTCATCTGACCCCAGTCTCCAATACAATAAAGAATGGCCACTATCTTCATTGCTGTCGCCAAAAGATGTCGCCAAATGATCAGTCGGCAAATACATTGAAATCAGTTTAATAGGACCGAAAGGACAAGCATAGGTATGTGTGTATGTATGTATGTATGTATGTATGTACGTATGTATGCCTGTATGTATGTATGTACGTATGTATGTATGTGCATGTACGTACGTATGTATG
>NC_069005.1:10212611-10213977 GCF_001194135.2 Octopus bimaculoides | reverse complement strand
ATATATATATATAAGTATATACACATATGCGTATATGCATATATATATATGTGTGTATGTATATATATATATATATATACACACACATACATATACATATACACATATATAAAGCCTATATTCATGTACGTACGGAAGTGTCAATGAATGTATACATGTGTGTATATGTCTACACATGTATACATGCATACTTGCATGTATGAATGGACATGTATGTCTATGTGTCCTGTATGTATGTTTGTGTATGTATCTATTTATCTACCTGTGTGTGTGTGTTTGTGTATTTCCATATATGTAGATATTAATCACGTAAAACTGGTTTGGTTAAGAGGTTAAGGGATTAACGTGTTTGCTTCGCAATCACCTGGTCTCGATTTCCATCCCAATGTTGCGAACATTCTTTGTGAAGAATTTAATGAAGAGAAACAGTACGGAATTTCACCAGATGAATTGCGTCCGAGATTCAAAGAGCCAGCTGTGTCACGCTTTTCCCTGCCGATTGACCCTACCAATTGCCTTAGTAATTGCGCTAAACCTTTGCCTCTCCTGGTTATCACATGTAATACGCAGGATATATTTTCCTTTCATTCATGCATCATATAAGGTACACTTATAAGGTACACATTATATATGGAGTACACATAAGATGCACACATAAAGCACATATATAAGGTGCACATTATATGTGCATCATAAGGTGCATATATAAGGCAGACATATAAGGTACACATATAAAGCACACATATAAGGTACACATTTAAGGTATATCATACAAGGCACATCATATAAGGTACATCATATATTAAAATTAAAGTTATTTATATTACATTTATAATTTTAGATTAACCTAAAACTTCGTTTAAATTGTATTTTAAACGTGAAGATTCATTATGATAAGATTTGCATTTAATATTTCTGTTAGTTTATATTATAATAAACGTAAAGTTAATAATGTCACGTTTATAATTTTCGATAAGATTAATATTACATTCCTTTTTAATAATATTGTTTAACATTTTTCTATCTTGATACAATAAGTATTTATATATATATTCATTTGTTATTTAATGTTGGTTCATATATACATTCATTTTATTATTATTGTTGTTGTATTTTAACCTGAAGATTAGGTATATTTTTGAATAGAATTGTTTTTCGATCGATTTAATCGATTTGATTATAGTTTACTCTATTTGAAAATTTGGTTATGAAACACGTGTAGTCGTTTTATTATTATTATTTTATGATTTTCACCTTGTATTTTATTATACTTCTTTATAGTGTATTTACTTGTTAGTTTTCTCTAATTGTGACTGTGGATTTTCATGGATGAGTTCATGAACTTTGGTTCTTTTCTCTAAATTAT
>NC_069005.1:10207517-10212562 GCF_001194135.2 Octopus bimaculoides | reverse complement strand
TATATATATATATATATATATATATATGCTGTGTGGTAAGGAATTTGTTTACCAGCCATATGTTTACGGTTTCAGTCCCACAGCCTTGGTATTTTCTACTAAAACCTCGTGCCGATTAAAGCCTAATGACTGGATCTGCTATTCGGGAATTAAAAGAGGCTTGCCACCCCCCACCCCCACCCCCGCCACACACACACTCATACAAATGTGTGTGTGAGGGTGGGAGGCATAAATTGGTGCTACGGCAAAAGAGCAGGGATCATTTTATTCGAATAAAACTTCTTCAAGGCGGTGCCCTATTATGGTTGCAGTCTAATAACTGAAACAAGCAAACTATAAAAGATAGTAATTTTCATTCTGTGTGCTGACCTTGAAGTTTACCCTATTAAGGTCATCCTCGGCCAAGATATCTGACATGATGATGCGGAGATTGCTTTTACTTATATATCAAACACATGCCTGCAACTGCATTTACATCTATAAGCAAGGAGAATGGAGAGAGGAAGTCCATTTATTTCATTGATTTACAATTGTTTCATCGAAAATCAATCTGAAGAGCATTTCTATATTATTATGCAATAATACTGTATGCAACCATTGATAAATGAAGTGCTATAGACACAAAATCGAAGCTCAATGATTTTGGAATCACCCATAAAAAATTATTTATTGCGGAAACTTGAGTTAACGATAATTTATACGTATATCGAGTTGGGCGTGTTAAATGGTTACATTTACATATTACAAGCCAAACAAAACAAAACAAACTCTGGTTTGCGGTGACCGGTCAGGAAGAAGAATGAATCGAAAAAAGAAAAGGAAAAGAAAATGCATTGAAGAAAAGGAAAGTTTTTTTTTTTCTTTTAGAAATTATAATGAATTATAGGCTTGTGAACAATTTCTGTGTTAAAGGTACTTTGTAGTCGTTTTGTTCGTCACTTTCCAGCAGCTGACCATAAAATGGTTTCATAGTGGTTATATGATATTTACCACGTGCGTCCGCACGCACAGAGACAGACAGATATAAGACAGATAATTCCTTGATACTAAATGGCAGGTTATGCTTATAAACAAGGAAAGAATTAGATGACAGTTAATAAGCCACAGAAAACACAAATCTATCTGATACTAGTTGTGCTTATAAGCATGAAGGAGAAAAATAAAAAAGGAAAAAAAGAAATCCCTCCCTCTCTTCCTACATTCATTTCAATCCACTTTATCAAATTTTCAAGTGCGTAGAATCCTCCGTTATAAATAAACAGTTTTCGATATCTTGGTACATCAGCAGAACCTTTCATGAAGATAGCAGAATTCCAGATCGTATTTTTCACGAAAGTTCCTGTAAATAGATGATATGCTTACACCAGACATACTGTTATGGCGGTCTGTTTAAAAATACTGTCCATGGTAACCATGGACAGTATTTACGTTCTGAGTTCAAATTCTGTCTTTACGTTCTGAGTTCAAATTCCGCCGAGGTTGACTTTGCCTTTCATCCTTTCGGGATCGATAAATTAAGTAACAGTTGCGTACTGGATCGATCTAATCGATCGGCCCTCTCCCCCAAAATTTCGGACCTTGTGCCTAGAGTAGAAAAGAATATTTGATATCATAATCTAGGTGATATTTTTTGAGCTTTTAAAATACATTTATTTTTGGATCAGATACTGTGTTTCCAACAAGCAAAGTAACTAGTTAGAAAAATTTCAAGAAGAGATGAAAGTAGTAACCATACTAAGAAATAATATTTATCGCCACATCAATGGCTGGTCGACGTTACAACCGTTTTAACCCCAGCCATATTGATGTGGCGATAAATATTACTTCTTACTACTTTCATTTCTTATTGGGATTTTTTTTAGCAAGCTATTTAGTTTGTTGCAAAATCAGTGACCGATGGTCGCTTAGTTTTCTATATATTGCGAGCAGGAGCGAATCCCTGCTATTTCTAGCAGTCGGGTGTTCACGACTAAAAATGTGCACAAGTAGCCTGAGACCGTTCTGTCTCGTGATCCCGCCGTCTGCTCCAGGATGGTAGGAGTTTGCTCCCCTGCTTGCACTCTATACAGAGTGCAGGTTGCACGGATAACCAGCTGGCAGACGATCTGCCTGGGGTTAAAGCGTTAGTAACGTCGAACAGTCATACTGTGTGTTCCCTTCCTTTTATGCAAACTGTCAAATTTAGTCCGAACACTCTGTGCATGTGTTTGTGTGTGTGTGTTAGTATTTTATTTTTTATAATTGGTGGAGCACTCAAAGGCTCACATAAATAAATTATACATTGTGAATAATCTGGCAATATTTACAGAAAAATGATGAATTCTGGTTCATTTTCTAACTATATTTTTTGCTCGTTCGCACATTCAATTTAAGTTGTATCAGTTGTGTCGAGCTCCGAGTAACAATAGATGCAATCAGACAGCTATTAACCTATAACTATAGACTTTATATTATGATTTAAATACTCAAGGCGGCGAGCTGGCAGAAACGTTAGCACGCTCGAGCTAAATGCTTAGCGGTATTTCGTCTGTCTTTACGTTCCGAGTTCAAATTCTGCCGAGGACGACTTTGTCTTTCATCCTTTCAGGGTCGATAAATTAAGTCGATAATTAAATAGCAGTTGCGTACTGGGATCGGTGTAATCGACTGGTCCCCTCCCCGAAAATTTTGGGTCTTGTTCCTGGAGTAAAAAAGATTACGATTTAAGCACTCTTTCATTTCGTTTCCACAAATACGTATATTTGTGAGTACGTAGTGTACTCTTTTTGTCTCTACCTCTCTCAACTTGTCTTCTGTAAATATATATATATATATATATATCTGTGTGTATGTGTGTTTGTGTGTGTATATATATGTGTATCTTCAGTCAAAGGGTGAGAGATAGAGATGAACTTTGCGATTATTACGTAATTTCGATTTTCCAGAAACAGCAGGCGAGTTAAAAAGCTATTCATTCTTTATTATTCCATACTTCATATGCTCTATGCATTTGTCTGTCTTTATATATAAATATCTATACGCTTATACATATGTGTATATGTAAATATAAATATATTTATACATATAAATATATTTATATATATATCCCGTTAAGTCATGTTTATCTGCACGCCTGTCTCCATATATATCTGTAAATTTATGCATATAGATACGTTAGTATATATATATATATATATATATACTAACGTATCCCTCTCTCTCTTTCTCTATCTCTCTCTCTGTATATATATATATATATATATATATATATATATATATTTATATATATATATATACATATATACATACGCACACGCATACACACATGCATCTTAACGAGGGTATTGTGATATTAAGATGACGAGTTAATAGCAATAATGACAATATTTTCTCTGTATAACTTCCAGACTTCGCCATTCTTCCATAATATATAATTTGTTTTTTTTCTGCTTTTGAAAGGCAAATTCTCCTCCAACGACAACGACAGCATCAACACAAACAAGAACATCAAACTTCAACTCCATCTAAGCAACATTCTAGTTCTTGCACAAAAACCCGAAGACGTAAGCTGCTCCGTTCCAATTTTATTCCATTGTTCATCCCATCCACCATCACCACCACCACCATCTACAGCAGCAACAACACACAAGAAAAAAAAAACTCAGTCTGATCTTGGTTTTAAGTTAACTGCACTTACAGAGCAAAATTTCACTTTGACCGTCCAAGTGAGAGCTAGACGTTGTTTTTCGTTCCCTTCGATTCCAGCAACTACTACTACTACTACTACTACTACTACTACTACTACTACAAATAATAGTACAAATAATAATAATAATAATAATAATAATAATAGTGATTCCGATTATGTCGGTCAAAGTAGTGAAATACTGCAGAACTCGCCTTCTGTTTTGCTTCCTGTTGGCTCTCATCTGTTTCTATTCTTTGCAACAAAAGATTTTCATTTTCGAAACAAAAGCTTTCAAAAACTGTCTTTTGATGACGGATTTCGGTTTTAGCTTATGATAAATGGATTTTACCCCCCCCCCACACTCTACATCACTTCATATAGACACACAGAGACTACACACACAAACGCACACGCACACAAATGTCTCATACGCACACGCATATACATAAATACAAACGAAAACATATAGACGACACACTACAGACTAGCAACGTATCAAAATCCGTCCACCCTCGCTTATGAAGGGAACTTTTTCAGCGTTCATATTAATGCTGTATACACAAACAGTAACAGTACGAAGCAGACACACACATACACACACACACACATACACGCAAATATGAATACGTTTAGTACGCACACACGCAGGCACACATACACAGAGACATGGTCTCACAAGAGGTCGCACTACCACAAGGTTATGTTCAAACACATAACAAACACACGGCCAAAAGTATTCCGTGTCTTCTGTCGGCTTCTAGCAGTCATGTCCATTAGGTTTTAGAGAACGCGACGTATTCATACAAGAAAGTAAGGCATATATATATATGCGTGTGTCTGCGTGTGTCTGCGTGTGTGAGTGTGTATACACAAATAGACACATAGACACACACGTGCGCATACACACACACGCACGCACACACACATATTATGGAGTTTATAGAACAGGCGTACATATATTTCTGAACTTATGAATACACTCATATATATATATATATATATATATATATATGTATCGACAAATAGATACACACATACACACAGACACAGATTTATCTGTACACAGATAATTAAACAGATATACACGTATGTGTGTGTGTGCGTGTGCATGCGTGTGCATGCGTGTGCATGTGTGCTTGCATATACATATATGTTTGTGTGAGCGTATATAGATATGTGTGTGCATGTATATATATATATATATATATATACATACATATATACACAAATATATACACACATACATACATATATACATACATGTACGTATGTATATTTGCGTGACAGTTGCGTATGCTGTAATAGGCACACATACACACACACATATATTTGTATATACATATATAATTCATAGGTACTTTTGTATATATATATATAT
>NC_069005.1:10203880-10207014 GCF_001194135.2 Octopus bimaculoides | reverse complement strand
ATATATATATATATATATATATATATATATATATATATATATATATATATATATATATAGATACGCAAAAGTATCTATGAACTTTTCATTACCTTAATGTAATACGCATAAATATTTGCATACATATTTGCATACATATTTGCATACGCGTATGACCTGTGTCGGGTTAAGGGCTCCTGCACGATCGTAAGTAAGTGTTAGTCATGTGTGACGGTGAATGAATCCGGCAGATGCTACGTCTGTGTGTCGCTAAAGGGTTAGAAAACAATCAGTTTTTTTTTAATGTGTGAATGAAATACCAGAATATACCAGCACTCAACTGTTTAAAGCATATAAGAGTGTGGATGTGTGCCTATTCTCTTATTCTTTTGCTTGCTTCGGTCATTTTTATTGTGTCGATGCTGGAGCACCGCCTTTAGTCGAACAAATCGGCTCCAGGACTTATTGTTTGTAAGCCTGGTACTTATTCTATCGGCCTTTTTTTGCAGAACTGCTAAGCTACGGAGACGTAACTACACCAATGTCAATTGTCAAGCGATGATGTCACACACACACACACGCACACGCACACGCACATACACACACACACACACACACACACACACACACAGAAGCAACTTCTATGAACCAGCTTTCAATTATGATCCAGCAGTCCATTATGCACATGACACTAGAGTTTCCATTGGTGCAATGACAACTAAGTGCATACATTATAAAGCAAGGAAGTGGCCTGGAGACACACCTGCACTGTGCTGCAGTGGGGGATAGGTTAAACTCACTGCAATACCCCAACCTCCAGAACCAATGAAGAAACTGTTGTCATCAAGTGACCAAGATTCCAAGCACTTCCAAAACAAAATTAGACAATACAACGCTGCACTACAGATGACAGCATTTGGAGACACACGAAATTTAACTGAGCCAGGATTCATGCAAACTTTCAAGATCCATGGTCATATTTATCATCAGATTGTTTCCCTACTAACTCCGTTAAATGAATCACCAAAATCGGTCTTTTATTGTTTATAATCTGTACCTGTCTTTTGGTTCCGAAACAAGCTACACAAAACGTGTTTTTTTGAATTACGTGTATTTACTTTATATACATATATCAGTTGAAAATTTTCTTAGAAAGCTTGTATCTCAGCTACTAGCAGTTATATATATATATAAGCAATGTTAAATCTCTGAACGAGGTATAAACAGTAACTGCACGACAGCGTTAAGTATATTTGCCACATAAATGCGACTAAACCCTAAGGGTGAATCTTATTGTTGCTTTTAGCCCCAGGAGAACATCTCCTCCAGCTGGCTATTGACACACATCTGTGTCAATAGCCAATATACATATAATATATACATACATACGTACATGTATACGATGGAACGTTTCGATGCTGAAATGTTTCTGGCTTTGGGTAAACACAGTTTCCATTTGGCTATGTGACACAAGCGTACTGTGTCCTTATCTTCCCTGTTTGAAAACTTAAGGACACAGAATGCTTGTGTCACATAGCCAACTGGAAACGGTGTTTCTTGGGGCTAAATAACAGTAACATTCTTCCCTTTCCTGGGACTGCAACATTAAATTGGCAACAAACCAACACTTCATCGTGCTTCTACTGTATAAATCTCTGAGAGATTTAGAAATGTAAAATTTCTAATTATATATATGTGTGTGTGTGTGAGTGTGTGTATGTGTTTGTGTGTGTGTGTGCGTGTGTGCGTGCGTGTGTATCTTTTTATGTCTGTGTTTGTCCCCCCCCCACCATCCTTGACAACCGATGCTGGTATGTTTACCACCCCGTAACTTAGCGGTTCGGCAAAAGAGACCAATAGAATAAGTACTAGGCTTATAAAGAATAAGTCCTGGGGTCGATTTGCCTTACTAAAGGCGGTGCTCCAACATGGCCGCCGGCAAAATTACTGAAACAAATATAAGAATAAAGAAGAATAAAAGAATAAGTATCGATCATTTCTCCTGTTAGACTTTCGGGTTTTTTTCTCATTAGAGAAGAACCAAGGTACGCCACGTCAGTGGCACGAATTGGTACGTAACCATTGGTACGAATTAAACGGCTTTCTGAATTTGCAGAGATTAATTGAATTCTCATTAATAGATATGACTTATATCGTATGTCCTCGTGCAACACAGTTCTGACATCCCACTCCGATACCTTACGTTCTTTGGTGATGGCTCTCATTGATTTTCCAGGATCATCATCGATAATATTTTGAATCCATTGGATTAATTGCAGGATCCAGTCTTTATAGTGTCTCAAAAATCAGAATGTATTTTCCTCTTTGTTACAGTTGAAATAATCCCGCCAGAGGCTTCCAGTTCCATTTCGAACGTTATGTTGAAAAGATTTTGCCAAATTTAGAAAGTTAGCAATTTCGAAATGTCTGTTTTTCCGCACATAATCAACAATGACTGCAAGTGTCTTCATTTCTCATAGTAGTGTTTCACCCGTGGTGGGGAGTCTGAAAGAAAATAAAAGCATTTAATCTACTGATAATTAAATATACCTAAACATTCTCGCACTCTGTGTTAGATGTATGTGTGATGTGTGTGTGTGTGTGTATATATATATATATATATATATATATATATATATGTGTGTGTGTATATGTGTGCGTGTGTATATATATGTATAAATATATGTATGTATATGTGTGTGTGTATGTATATATATATATATATATATATATATATATATATATATATATGTGTGTGTGTGTGTGTGTGTGTGTGTGTGTATATATGTATAAATATATGTATGTGTGTGTGTGTGTGTGTGTATATATGTATAAATATATGTATGTGTGTGTGTGTGTATATATGTATAAATATATGTATGTATATGTGTGTGTGTGTATATATATATGTATAAATATATGTATGTATATGTGTGTGTGTGTGTTATAAATTTTGTTGGCATTATTATTCTTGTGTTCCTTCTGTTTTGGTTGGACTGCAATAAAATGGAATCTGCGAGAAGGAAATCTAGTTAGATTGGGAAAATGATCCTTCGGATGACAGATTCGCGTGTTTTCCCTTGGTTTAAAACATCAGAACAGTTATAAAGAATGTTTGCAATATTTTAATTATGAAGAAGTCGTTTATTGACATC
>NC_069005.1:10198128-10203855 GCF_001194135.2 Octopus bimaculoides | reverse complement strand
CACACACACACACACACACACACACACACACACACACACACACACACACACACACACACACCCTCACACACACAAACACACACATATATATATATATGTATGTATGTGTGTGCCTGTGTGTATTCACACACACACACATATGTAAATTGCATCAGGCCATTTACCTTTCCAATAATGGACTTCTTAATAAAATAGTCCTAGACTTTCTCTTCAACTATTTTACCGCTATAAATCAACAGAAGTCACGTGAAACTGTCTTTTGGATGATCTTGTTTTCAACCTCCATAGATCTCATCGACATTACATATAACAGCCTTTGGCAATCCAAGGAAGACAGAGGCAAAGCTACAATTATGATGATGGCGATGATGATGATGATAATAATAATAATAATAATGATAATAATAATATTGTTATCAATGCAAGTAGAAAAATTTACAAAACACCCTTTGTAGGAATACAAAAATATCTAGCAAGGGAAAACGGCAGATTAATACAAATATTTATAAAAGGCGATCATACACAAAAAAAAGAAACTGTTTTCTATCTTCGAGGAAGCGAACACTTATAAAGCTGCTGCCTGAGAAAAGCAGGATTCAGATCTAAGTCTGAAGGATTTTGTATACACATTGGATCAATTGTTCCCAAAGAAAACTCCAAAACCAAGTAATGAAGCAGATAATACGAAGTAGCTTTAGAATATAAGAAGGATCGGAAGAAGCATTCAAGCCATTGTCGTTGAAGCGATGTTTTAGGCAATAGAAAAGATATGTACATGTTTGGAAGAAATTGGGGCTTTGAAAATAATGGTTTCTGATTAAGGCAACACACAAGGGACGTGTGAACGTATGAGTACACTGAGCAATTGCCTGGGTGCCTCACTGTTCTTGGGACCCAATCATGATCTATTTATGCTTTTGGCTGACTGTCAGGGACTACTAAAGGACCCAGTGCACTGATTTGCTTTAGGACTTCAAGGATCTAGGGCTCCAATTCTGACCTGTATATGTTGTGAATTTCTGTCGATAATTAAATATTTTGACCCACCGTATCTATTTTCTCGAGGGCCTCATTTGATCTAGGGACCCAATTATGTTCTATTAATGCTGTGGTTTGCTGTCAGTAAATAAATACTACAGGGCCCAGTGTTTTGATTAACCCGGGAAACTCACGGTTCTTGGGGTCTAATACTGTTCTATAAATGTAGCTTGCTGTCCATAAATAAATACCTCAGGATATATTGCACTGATTTACCCTGGGACTTATACTGTTTAGATAGTTCTGCTGCCAATATTTTTCAAAGTACTTTTGTAGGTACTTTATTTTATCAACACTTTTAGCATGGAAGTGAAGGGGGATGTTCCAGTGGTCAAGGTGTTGCTCAAACAATCATGTTTCGTTTTCTTGACCGGACGGTGCGTTGTGTTCTTGGGCATAGCATTCCATTCCGTGTTGCTGCAGTCCAGTCAACAGCGCTCAGTTCAAGGGAAATGTGGTCTTGGCTACCTATATGCCATAGACGCCGGGTAACCGATGATATGAGTCTTAGAACTCGAGAGAATATTTCTTATTTATAACATGAAAAGCAAATTTCTTCTCGTCAAGATTCGAACTCAGAAATTAAACATCAACAACAAATGATGTACAGTGTTACTTCCAATGTCCTAAAGATTCTGCCAGATCGCTGTTATCTCATATTTTGGAAATGATGCCACCTCTATGAAATGCCTTCCACCATTTATCCCCAATATAAGAATTTCTGACATGGTAACTATTGCAGTATTCTGTGTCTAACAGAACATCCACTTTTAAGGTGAGGATAAATATTAACCTTTTTGTATTAGCATCGCTAATTATTCTGTCACTAATTATTTTTAATACGCACACTATCCCCCCATACACAAACACACACACGCACACACACGCACACATACACAAACACATACGCACACAGAGCGTAAAACAGGAAATTGGAATTATTTTGGTTTTAATTATTCACCATTACATGTGTTGCACTTACTAATATGGATTACAAAGTTTTACATGTTGCATAGACGTGTAAGTAATTTCCTATTATTTTCTGTACTCTAAGAGGAAACAGCTGGGATTTACCCTAACTACCTACAATATATCATATTATATATATATATATATATATATATATATATATACATATGAGGTGGCGAGAAATAGAAATAGTGTGCATGGAACTACGCTCAGTTGCGCAGTTAAAACATGTAATAAATATATGAGAACTGATGAAGAAATAATGCCGGCAGTATTTACTCCCCAGCCCCACCATGGGGTTTTCGAAATATTATAATAAGTAATACGGATTGGACAATTATACCTCAAATGTTTCACAAAAGATATATTGTACAGCAAATAATATTACTGCGACCACCAGAAACGTCGAAGAAACAGCAGATATTAAACTACAACACACACGTACACGCACCCCCCACACACACAAATGCACATGCACACGCATACAAATACACATATTCATATATTTGTACATATATATATACACACATTTTTCTGCAAAATAGGGGTATCTTATCCTGTTCAGGCTATATTATTAGCATTATCCTGTGTTTGAGAATTTAAAATCACTTCTTTAACATACATATATATGCATATCTATGTATATATCTGTATATGTATGTATGTGTATATATATATTTGTGACTATATGTGTGTGCCTCTCTCTATCTCTATCTCTCTTTCTCTCTCTCTCTCTCTCTCTCTCTCTCTCTCTCTCTCTCTCTCTTTGCAGGTATGTATGTATATATATATATCATATATTTTATATGTAGTAAAAAAAAACTAAGATGAACCCATAGAAATGGCTGACGATCATGAACAAAAGAAAAAGTTAACCAGCGAAAAAAACGCAATTTTTTGTTCTGTCTTCAAGGAAGCCAAAAGAATATCTAAAACCAAAGACGTCGAACGAACGAAATAACAGACAGCAGCAATGTTGATAGGGATAGAAAAAGAAGAAGAAAAGCAACAGCAACAAACAATAAACTAAACACCTACAAAATGCTAAACAAAAACTGGGATTAGAAAATATCATTGTAAGATATTGGCAAGAGAAGTCACTGCTTGGCTAATACAAGACAAGACTTTAACAATGTTAATCGGATCAGGATGAGAATATACCAAAAGGCACATATCTGCGGGTTAAGAAACAAGAAGATGTATAATGCTGATCGCAAGACAAGAAGAAGAGCAGTGCCTTCTGCGGTATAGGGTTGGATAGAAATCATGTAACGTTCGTTTACTGATTTTAGTCCTTAGTTGTTAGTCGTAAGTCGATGATCGTTCAAACTAGGCCAGGCTGAAGCAATAGTTTCAATGAGTTTGTCTCATTTGATCCTACGTCATCGATTGTTTTCGGCCACGTTTTTTTTATCTAACAGCTTCACGAAGAAATATGTATGTATGTATGTATGTATGTATGAATTTATGCATGTATGTGTGTGTATGTATGTATGTATGTATGTATGTCAATATTTATGTATGTGTGTATGTATTATGTATGCATGTGTGTATGTATATATTTATGTATGTAGGTATGTATGTGTGTATGTTTGTATATATGTATGTATGTATCTATCTATCTAAGTATCTATCTATCTGTCTCTCTGTATGCCTATCTATCTATCTATCTATCTATAATTGATAATATCAGAGTAAGAAAATTTTTTAAAATTTTACTACCAGTGGCCTAGCGTGTGTAAAAATTAGTCAATAGACTATATATTATGTGTATGAATAATATCTATCTATCTATTTAGCTACTGCTCTATCGATATTCCACTCTCTCATTTTCTCTCGCCTTATGTGACAAGAAATAAGTTTCGTTTCTTTTTATGGAAACAAATATATATATATATATATATTTATATATATAACAACGAGAAAAGAATGGAAAACAGGACAAGTAAACACAGAGAAAGAATCCTCTATCAGTTGTCGGTGGTCTATCTACTCATTTCGAGCATTCCCTTTTTCTCTCCCTCCCTCTTTCATCGTTTTCTATCCGTCTCTCTCTACACTTTCTCTCTCTCTCTCTCCCTCTCTCTCTCTCTCTCTCTCTCTCTCTCTCTCTCTCTCTCTTGGCAAAGTGAGTGAGAGAGCAGTGCATGCCATAAAAGTGACACTGGGGTAAAATATACGAAGCCTATTATATCCATCATAACTCCCCGTCTGATCAGTGTACATCAGGCACATGCATCATAACTAAATGTGCGCGACATAATGACCTCATGTCAAAATAAACAACGTATGACCTCGCAGGTGGGGCCCAGTTAGCATTTTCTTCAGGTTGAGTAGCTTATCCCACTCAAAAGGTCCTTGAATAAGGGTTGTTTAAAGATGTTGAACGAAGCACCCATGTTTCGAGAGATGAATTATCCAAACCCCAAATATTTCGTCTCAACACATGGCTATGATGGTCTCCCACTACTTCTGCTCATGATCAGAGATGCACATATCGTCAACTATTAAGGTGCATGATCACCTGGTTAAGGCCAAACAACTGACGAGCAAGTCTGTGGTATTGAGCAGAATATTTGCTGTAGGCCATCTTTTATACCAAGACAAAACTATGTACATGATAACATTTCAAATCAGTTAAGATGAGAAGCCATGAGAGCCACTGCCTGATACTGCATTCGGGCATTTATCATTATCATTATCCGCCAAAGCAGGAAACTGGCAAGTCTTTAGCACGCCGGATAATATACTTAGCCTTAATTTGTCCGTCTCTACGTTTTGTGTTCGAATTCTATCGAGGTCGATATCACCTTTCATCGTTTCACGTTGTGATGAAATAATACCACCTGAACACCGGGGTCGATGTAGTCGACTCGGCCCTCACCCAATATTTCGTGTTTTGTGCCTATAACAGAAAGGATAATTATATGCACACACATATATCCACAGCCATATATATTCTTATGTATGTATATACGTGTGTGTGTGTGTGCGTGTGTGTATGTATGTATGTGTGTGTGTATGTGTTGTAAAAACATTCAGTGTGCTGTCTGACACAATTTACAATTTGGAATTTACCTTTTTTTTTTTCTCTTTGTTAGTTTCCTTTTAGAGGGGGTAAAAAATCTGTTTTCAAAAACAGAAATAAGTTTCATAGAACTTTATTGGTGTTTGGGCAAGAGGAATAAGTATATATATATTTTTTTTTTCCCAGAAAATTCTGCATAACCAACATCACATACCAGTTCTTTAAAAGAAAGATGTGTAAACTTTAGAATTACTAGCAGGATTAGACCGTTTTTTTTCTATTTCTCTTGTTTTTTTATTATTGTTTTCTCCCCGTTTGGACACGATCAACGACTTTTTTTAGGAATGAAATACAAAAATATATAAATAAATAAATAAATAAATAATAAACATGTGTACTTGTCTGCGTTTTGTGTATCTGTGTATGTGTCTGTATGTGGGTGTGTGCACTTATAGAATATAAAACCTACTCCAGACGCATAGTAAAGAAAATGTGTGTGTGTATGTGTACATGTGTCAATGAGTGTATGTATGTATGTATGTATGTATATATATATATATATACATACATATATATATATATACACACACATACATACATGCATATATATATATGTATATACATGTACCAATATATATATATAGGCATACACACATACATACATGCATACACACCTACATACATACACACCT
>NC_069005.1:10195758-10197431 GCF_001194135.2 Octopus bimaculoides | reverse complement strand
ACGTGTGTGTGTGTGTGTGTCTGGTTGTAAAATTTCTTATTACAAGTGCACACACGCACACACGATGCGAATATAGGCATAAATGCAACGCAAGTATACATACGTATATATGTATGTACGTATTTAGTTATACATGTATACGCATATATACGTCTATACATATGTGTGTATAGATGTGGGTGTGTGTGCCTTTAGGTATACAATACGTCCATAAATTACCTTTACAATTTGATTGAATATATAGTGAACGTAGTAAGGATCATTTATAAACAAAATTTGTGAGCGTGTATCTATATACATGCATATAAATATGTGTATAGACAGACACACGCACCTCTATGTTAGTATATACGTATATCGTTATCGACTGCTAGTTCCAGTAAACATCCGTGTCTTGTACAACTATTTCTTATATATATATGTATGTATAATATAAACTGTGATGGTGTCCGACGAACGGGAGAGTGAAACTCAGAGTAACAGTTCTGCAAAGATTTTGCAGCTTTTATAAAAACATATTTTGGGGAGGGGGCGAGTCAATTAGATCGACCTTAGTACGCAAATGGTGCTTAATTTATCGACGCCGACAGGATGAAAGGCAAAGTCGACCGCGGGGGAATTTGAACTCAGAGCATAAAAATAGACGAAATACTGCTCACCATTTCGCACGGCGTGCTAACCTTTCTGCCAGCTCGCCTTGTGTGTGTGTGTGTGTGTGTGTGTGTGTGTGTGTGTGTGTGTGTGTGTGTGTGTGTGTGTGTGTGTCTTAATAATGATTAAAAGCTTTAAACTTATAAGCGGGCACCGTGTAGATAGATAGATAGATAGATAGATAGACAGACAGGGTGTCCGGGCAGAATTTGACAGTTTATATTAGAAAGAAAAGATCAGAAAATAAGAGTATTTTCAAAAGCTGAAAATATATTAACTAGATTATGGCTAGGAGGTAACAGTTTAATCAAGAAGTTACCCTCACCTTCTACCACGACCTCCAGACTGCTTTGGAAGCTGGATCATGCGTTCCTCACTGTGTCTCTGGGAACATACTCGTGGTCACAAGATCAGCTTTTGTATTGCAAGCAAAGCGATTGGTGTCTTTATAAACAACGCCTCACACATCGTAATCTATCGGGTTACAGTCGAGGGACTTAAGAGGCCTGAAACTGGGGCTAATGAATTGATAGAAATTCTCCTACAAGCAATTATGACTCCTCGTTCCAAGGAGTAAAATATTAGTTTTTTTAGCCTCTCGTTGTGGCCCATCTTCTGCACTGTAACAGTAATTTTAGTGTAGTAACTTAGGACCGCTTCAAATTCCGCTGTTAGTTTGGACCCCTGTGGTGACCACAGCTGTGGGCTGTAACCCAGGCGGCTTTGAGCAAAAGTCCTTCATAAGTTCAACATAACTTGGTTGGCACTTGAATTGAAGGATTTTCAGCCTGCCAGTTCTCTACTCTTTGTTGCTACTTTGGTAATTTCTTTTTCTTTCTCTTTTATTTGTTTCAGTCATTTGACTGCGGTCATGCTGGAGCACCGCCTTTCTAGTCGAGCAAATCGACTCCAGGACTTATTCTTTGGAAGCCTAGTACTTATTCTATCGGTGTCTTTTGCCGAACCGCTAAGTTACGGGGACGTAAACACACGACCATCGGTTGTCAAGCGATGCTGGGGGG
>NC_069005.1:10195067-10195748 GCF_001194135.2 Octopus bimaculoides | reverse complement strand
CAGTTTCCGTCTACCAAATCCACTCACAAGGCTTTGGTC
This sequence comes from Octopus bimaculoides, assembly GCF_001194135.2. NCBI lineage: Eukaryota > Metazoa > Mollusca > Cephalopoda > Octopoda > Octopodidae > Octopus > Octopus bimaculoides. The sequence goes on along the minus strand of NC_069005.1, from coordinate 10,195,709 downwards.
GGCTCGAGGCTATAGTAGAAGACACTTGCCCAAGGTGCCACTCAGTGGGACTGAGCCCGGAACCATGTGGTTGGTAAGCAAGCTACGTACCACACAGCCACTCCTGCACCTATAATGTGTATACGAAATAAGCCATCATTACACATGCTGATCCCCAAGTCTCTCACTGCCTGTGAATCCAAGATTTCAGTAACTCTGGGCCCTCTGTATGCAAGCTGCTGCACATTTGTGAACTGATAGAGCAATGCACGGAATTTTCCAGCATTAAACTGCATGTCGTTTACTTCAACTCCATGTTCTTTTGCATTCAGGTTCCGTGGTAAGCTTGCGACGTCAACTGGATTCTTTATTACCTGTGATAATTCTGTTTAATCGGTATAGCAAATAATGGAGCGTCTGGACGATTTTGGGACCCGAAACTACGTCACTGCAAGGCAAGATTGCTAACCCGTGTCATGTCTTCGCTGCAATAAAGCTCTGCCTTTTATTTTATTTATAATAAACACATGGCAATGAAAAGTAAACAATAGATCTTTTATATGTTATTGGAGGATTATAGTTATCGAACCAACCAGATGTTTTTTTTCTTTTTGAGGGAGATCAAAGAATATCTTATCACGTAAAATATGATATTCATATATA
>NC_069005.1:10193097-10194050 GCF_001194135.2 Octopus bimaculoides | reverse complement strand
GGGTGTTAATCACTTAGATCGACCCCTACAGCGTGACTGTACCTTTTTTTATCGACCGCGAAAGGACGCAAAGCGAAGTCAAACCCGGTGGATTAAGAACTCAGAATTTAAACCTGGAACTAACTGACATTAAACATTTTTATTCGGCGCGGAAAAAGATTTTGTCAGCTCGCCACCTTATAATTGTTGCTAATAATAAAATATTGAAAAGAAGCCAAACTATCTCACACTGTGAACACAAACTTCGGAAAATCGCTTACGATGCAAGTAATGTGGAGACGCTCACATCAACTCGTTATGCCTTCTTCCCCAGCACACACACACACACACACACACACACACACACACGCGCGCGCGCGCGCGCGCGCGCAAATTACATTAATTAATGGCTGTGGTGTTACCTTCAAGAAACATACTTTTAATTATCTTGATCTCCACATCTTCGAAGTTGGTGGTAGCAGACCACTGATGGGGGTGGTGGTGATGGTGATGGTGATGGTGGTGGTGACGATGATGATGACGATGATGCTGGTGTTAGTGATGACGTTGAGGGCGATAATGAATGCGATGATGGCGATGGAGATGACGATGATGACAATGATGTTGACGGTGAGGATGATGATGATGAGGAGGAGGAGGAACAGGGAGAGGACGTCTAAGAAGAAGAAGAAGAGGCGGAGAAGGGGGGATAGTGATGATGGTGTTGGTGCTGATAATAGTGACGATGCCGCTACCACAGCTGCTTCCACCGCTTCCACCGCTTCTGCTGCTACTGCTGCTGCTGCTGCTGCTGATAATGATAATTCTCTTGTTGATCAAAATTCTATTGTTGTTATGTTGTTCTCTTTTGTTCTTCTTCTTTGCACTCCGTACTGTATACAGTTCTGCTTTCATTTTATTTTGTGCCCCCCCCCCTCCGTTTTCTGAATTCATCTTTAAATAACATACTTGCC
>NC_069005.1:10188299-10193087 GCF_001194135.2 Octopus bimaculoides | reverse complement strand
TGTATACAGTTCTGCTTTCATTTTATTTTGTGCCCCCCCCCCTCCGTTTTCTGAATTCATCTTTAAATAACATACTTGCCCCCCTCCTCAGAACTTGCGGGCCTTGTGCCAAAATTTGAAACCAATATTAATCTATATTTCCTTTTGAAAGTGTCAGCGAAGGTGCTTGGCCTAATGGATAGGGAGTTGCTCTCAATGTTGCAAGAGCGTGGTTTCGTTTCCCAGGCTGGGTGGCTTCTTTTGTCATTGACCCAAAATATGTCCTTCCATGTTGCACCAATCTGAACAGCTGTAAATGAATGACATTATGACGATGGCATCCCCTTTAGGGGAAGAAATCTTATGAAATCGGTCACTTACACTCCATAGCAACCGGGTGACTAGCTCCATGGTTCCTAGTCCTTGACGTCGACACTCCAACGTCCACACACACTTTACTTTACCTCGAATGATTGGAGGGACTCGTAATAATCACCAGGTCCATCCAGTCCTTCTTCTCCTGGACACCAACCATCGCGATTTCCCCCATTCTTGACAATATATTTCCTAAAGTTTCCGACTGACAGTAGTTTAACCCAGGACTTAAGTGCTACACGTTTCTGTAGACTCAACAAAAGCAACAACAACAACAACAACAACAATACGAAAAAAATCCTACATGAAAGGGGAAAAAACAAAACACTTTGTGTTCCTATTTGTGACATCACTATTATTAATCCACTCTTCCGTCCTATAAAACCACCAAGGGATTAAGCAGCACAGGGGTATATATATATATTATTTTTTGTCTCTGTACTCATCATGATTGATCGCTTTTGTTTTCGCCCTGTTAATCTCAAAATCAATTGAAGGTGTAGACCTGATTAAACAGGGTTCATTAGATTTCATACCACAACCGATGATATTAGATTTTTGCTTTTTTCGGACGTCCATTGTGTTTCCTTATCTCTTTATTTGTGTATTATTCATACCGATCAGCTCTATTTAACATGTCATATGTTAGACGACAACTAAAGGATGTATTAGAAATGAAATCAGTTACACGAGAAATGAAATTCAATAGAAATATGTTCGCTCTTCCAAACTCCACCCCCTTACACACTCATATACACACGCACGCACTTGGGGGAGTATCTTTGAAGATACTCATACACACATACACACTTACACACACGCATGCACACACCACTCACGCAAGGATACAAGGCAATAGAATGCAGTTTCAAATATTGCTGGATATAGTAATAACTAGAAGTACGAAATATTAGAATTATCTGGACAAAATATATATTGAAAAAATACTCACTATGTTTGTAGATGTCATAGATATTAATAAAAAATACAAGTTAATACAGGCCACATATTTAGATGTAATACGAATAGAAAATAACATCAAATTCTGACCGTACATGTGAATATAGTACATAGTGTCTATACTAATTAGTAGTGGCAAAATATATTCCGATATATATATATCGGAATATATCACGGCTATAGTCAACTAACACCGTAATATATTAGGTTGGAAAGAAAATCTTGTCGCATTTTGAGTTGGGAAAGAAACAAACGCTTCATTGGTCGCAACTGATATATTTAATCAACACAGTATTCCTTCTCATTGACGATAACGTAATCCCATCTATTCAGCAATTTGATGACCCCTCGAGCGTAAAATTCTTCCGGTTTCGAAGCAAAGGAACACTTAACCACTTTAATATCGATAACAGTTTTCCCTCTAAACGATGTTGCAATGATCTGAAAAGATGAGAGTCAAATGGAGCAAGTCCAGGAGAGGAAGGAGATTGGCACAGAACTTCCATATCTAGTACTATGATGTTTTCTTGAGTGCCTTAAACAATATTTAGTCTTGCATAATCGTGTAAGGGTGCCGTTCTCAAAGATGGCGCTTTTTGGGGGGGAATCTTTTGTGCAATGCTTTCAATTGACAGCCACACCTCTTCATAATATCTCATTTTGGATTCACTCCTCATAATAGGCGACAGCCGTCATGGCCCACCAAAACATAGAGAATAACTGTTTTTGAGTGTAGTCCTGGTTTGCAGATAAATTCTCCTTTTTTATTTGGTGCTAATTATTGTGGTTTTCATTGGATATATAAAAATATATATAGCCTTTTATTTTTTTACTTGTTTCAGTCATTTGACTGCGGCCATGCTGGAGCACCACCTTTAGTCGAACAAATCGACCCCAGGACTTATTCTTTGTAAGCCCAGTACTTATTCTATCGGTTCTCTTTTGCCGAACTGCTAAGTACCTCGCCTTACGACCAGAACAAAACTGAAGGGACAAAAGGAAAGCGTAAACTCCGCAAGTCCAGAGCCAACTTCTCGTCCTCAATCCTAGCAGACCAGTAGTACCTGATCCGCGGCAGAATCATCCGAGAACCATCGGACTGATCTGCCACAGCCGGACACACTGTGCCTCCCCGGCTTCTTCTCTCACGTGATATCCTTGGTCATCGTCGATTGAGAAAACATGATAGTGATATTGATCTTGCTATTGTTGTTGTTATCATGGCAGAGAGTTGGCCGAATCGTTAGCATGCCAGACAAAATGCATAGCAACATTTCGCCCGCCTTTACGTTCCATGTTCAAATTCTGCTGATGGCATCCTTTCGGGGGTCTATAAAATGAATACCAGTTGAGCACATTCCCCAAAATTTCAGGATTATAACAGAAAGGATTATAATAACTATTATCTTTTTTATTCCACCGAGATGGAGTTTGCCTCTACCAATCGGGCAATGGGATCTGTGGATATTCCGCTTTAGAAATTTATAGAAGATTAGTAACGGGGACATGCGACAACGTTCTCAGGGAGACTCTGGGCACCGAGGAAAACAAACTACTAGTCTGTTCCGGGACTTTCCGGTCGGGAATTATCATGGATAATTCCTAGATGTCCTTGGCCCGACAGTGCTACCGGGTACCGCTAGCGGTACGAGATAAACTCTACAGGCACAGATGTTGTCCGATGTGCGCGCAGAGTGACGAAACCGTTCTGCACGCTCTCGTTCGGTGACCGGGCATTGCTGACTTGTGGGTTTATGTCGAACAGCTGCTGCACGTGTGGAACGGATCCACTTGTCAGGAGAGTTTATAATAATGATCGCCCCGCGGCCCTCCTTCAGTCGACTAGGTAAGGCAGTTTTCTTTTGCCTGGTGGCTGTGGCGAAAGAGTTTGTTTAGTGGACAACGCTGAAAGGCATCAGGACAGATACAACCCTCTTTGGTAGAGGTCTCATTGATTTCTTCAAGTTTCACTTGAAAAGAAAAGTGAGAGTGGAGAGGGAAGTGCTCTCCTCGAGTGAGTTTATTGAAAGGTGGCTGAAAGCTGAGAAAATACCAAGAGTGGATGGTACCTCAGTGTAGACCTGTAAGTCGGAGAGAAGGAATTGGTTCAGGGAAATCGATTATCCCTAGCTCTCATCCTGTATCAGAAGGGCTACATCTCTATCATCCTCATCGCTACCTTTTTTTAACCTTTGTATGTTATGTATATGACCCTTCTTCTTCAATGTATACCATATATACTTACCTTTTTTTTATTTTATTATATGTAAACCCCCACTCTTTATGTCTGTCTTTGTATTGCACACCCCACCTCATCCTTCACCCTTGTCGCAAATAAATGAAAACACTCTTATTAATATGGCGACGGGTTAGGAGACGCATTAGTGTGTCGGGCAAAATGTTTACCGGTAATTCCGTTCGTTTTGAGTGTAAATTCAATCAGCATCGACTTTGCTTTCCATCGGTTCGGAATCAATAAGATAAACCTCCAGCTGCACACTGGAATCGAGGTAATCGAAGAGCCATCTCCTCTCAATATTGCCGGCCTTGTGACAATATTTAAAAAAAAAGAAGAAAAAATCTTTTGTACTGGAGACGATTCGTTCGATTGAAAGCAGGCACCCCAGCATGGCCGCAGCCGAATAATGAAAGAAGTAAACGATAAAAAAATAAAAGCTAAGAACAATTTAGAATTTGGATCGAGCATAGATACGAACATGTATACATAATTATATTAAGGTAATTGACTGAAAGACAGAAACAGCTGTTGTAAGAAGGGATATGAAAATAATGCGTAAATGAGAATAGAAACGAACACAGAGACAGAAAGAGAATTAGCTTTCATAAATGATTAGCGTAAATTATTCTGAGATGTGATCTTTTCAGGTAAACTTTTATTAATGGGCGATGCTAAAGAGAACAGGGATAGGATGTAAGTAGTAGTGGGCATAGAGGAAAGTTTTGTGGGAGAGTGAGGGAGATAGGTAGTGTGTGGGGGGTGAGAGGTGGTGCGTGTGTGTGTGGGAGGGAGAGAGACAGACAGACAGAAATATTGACTCTGTGAGTGTGAGAGAGAGAAAGGAAAGGAGAGTGAGAGAGACAGGAAAGGAGAGTGAGAGAGAGAGAGTGTGTGTGTATGTGTGTGTGAGCGAGAGAGGAAGACAGACAGAGACAGAGAGAGAGAGTGTGTGTGTGTGTGAGAAAGAGAAAGAAAGTGAGAGTGAGAGAGAGAGGTAGTGTGTTTGTGTGTGGGAGTGAGAGAGACAAACAGAGACAGAGACAAATAGAGAGAGAGTGTGTGTGTGTGTGTGTGTGTATGCGTGTGTGAGAAAGAGAAAGAGAGTGAGAGAGTGTGTGTGTGTGAGAAAGAGAAAGAGAGTGAGAGAGTGTGTGTGTGTGAGAAAGAGAGAGGTAGTTTATGTGTGGGTGAGAAAGAGAGAGAGAGAGACAGAGATAGAGAGAGTGTGTGTGTGA
>NC_069005.1:10185537-10188289 GCF_001194135.2 Octopus bimaculoides | reverse complement strand
GTGTGTGTGTGTGTGTGTGCATTATGTAGTCTTCCGTATTTAGCTTTGTGTGATCTTCCCGTAAAGCAGGAGCAGATTTCTCACAAAGATGCAAAGCTCCATTGTTCGAATGTATGTAATGAAAACAATGTCCCATTTTCAATTTGAGAAATGTCTGGCAAATTTTTAGTGCTCCACTTATAGACTCTATTCGCATTTACACTTTAACGGATATTTGTCCTCATCTTGTTTGTTGTTAACACGTTTCGACTGATGTACTCTCCAGCCTTCATCAGGTGGCTTGGGGAAATTTCGAACCTGGGTTCTCATTCTTAAGGTATTTTTCAATGTTTATTATTATTATTATTATTATTATTATTTCCCGAAGACACCTGATGAAGGCTGGAAAGTACATCAGCCGAAACGCTGTGTTAACAATAAACAAAATGAGGACAAATATCCGTCAAATGTAAATAATGTAAATAATGTACATAATCCCTCTCATCTCTTAAATATAGAACTGTACTATTCTTTTCTTCGTTTCCTCCTGCCCAAGGTGCCACGCAGTGGAACTAAAGTGAGTTAGCTGGATCATTTTTCTCAAACATACCTTAGATTATCCAGATAGTCACTTGGGCGTTTACTCACAAACCCCGCCCCACCAAAAGACCAAGTACTTCCATTATTGTTGATATAAATGTCAATTTATAATCTGGATACTGCAGCTGGATGTTTCGAAGATGTTGTACGTAATTATTCTCTTCCTTATAAATTCCAAAGATATTCACATCGCAAGGCAGCTACATTACGCTACATACATTTTCTTGTCTGACCAGACAACAATATCTGGCCTGTTATGTTTAACACTAGGCAGAGAGTGTTGATGGAAATATTCTACTACTATACTTTGTGTTGATATTTGTTTATGCATTCAATAATAAAGAGGTTGTTTTTATTTATACAAGGACAGTCTTGGTTTTCCCTACTTAAACGTGGATGTTCTGTTAGAACAAAATATTCTGCGGGAGTTATCATGAGAGAAACTCTCATATTGGCTTTTGGGGTAAACTGAAAGCGTCTCTCATGTTAACTGCCGCGGTATAGTTTGTAGTAACGGAACTTTCACATTTCCGTGGGGATATATATTACCTCTCGGTAGTAAAACTACTTCTGTCGCTATGTACAGTCTTGTATTTGAATGGCAGTGTATATTACTTTTATGACAAAACTGTATCGTACTTGTCAGCAGCCACGTATGTCATGTCTTCCACAGAAATATAACATAAACAACATTGTCAACTGCATATTGGAACTCCAAAGGCTTCGCTGTTTCTTTTGTTGATTAGCTTTGTCGTAACAATCTGCTGTTCTTGGATTGCAAATGAATAGCTTTCAAAATGTTGTGTAGCCGTCACGAGTCCAACAGATGCTGCTTTTCATGTCGATATTGCTGGAACTTTTCAGATTCGTTTGTCCGCCAGACAAAATGCATAGCAGCACTTCGTCTGTCTTTAAATCCTGAGTTCAAATTCCACCGAAGTCGACTTAGCTTTCCATTCTTTCGGGGTCGATGAGATAAGTACCAGTCATGTACTGGACTCAGTGTAATCGACTGGTTCCCCCTCCCTGACACTTTCAGGCCTTGTGTCTATAGAAAGGATATCACTGGAGCTTGTGGTGGTCATTATATTAGTGATGGTAGTGGTGATGGTGGGGATGGTAGAGGTAGTAACGACGACGATAGTGATGACGGTAGTGGTGGTGATGATGTTAAAGATGATAGTGGTGATGATGATTCTGATGGTACTGAAGCTATCGTTGATGATTGTAGTGATAATGATGATAATGGTGGTGATGGTGGCGGCGATTATGACGCTGATGATGGTTGTGATGGTGGTGATGCTGCTGTTGCTACTGCTTCTGCTGCTGCTGCTTCTGCTGCTGCTGATGTTGATGATGTTAATGATGATGGTGGTGGTTGTGATGACGATGATAATGATGATGATGATTATGTTGATGACGACGAGGATGATGATGATGGTGATCATGATGATGATGATGATGAAGTTGATGATGATAATGATGGTGGTGATGATGGTGGTGGTGGTAGTGGTGGAGATGACTATCATGATGATGATGATGATGATGATGATGCTGGTACTGGTTGTAATGATGATGATGACGACGACGACGGTGCCGATGAGGACGAGGGTGGTGACAGAAACGATTTACTATTACTGACGATGGCAGTAATAGTGGTAATGGTGATGATGATGATGATGACGATGGAAAATTTCATGGCGGCAATAACGATAAAGACAGTGATGAAGATAGCAACAACACCATCAGTGGTGGCGAGGCTGGTGGAGATGATGATGCTAACGATAATAGCAACAACAACATTAGACTGGTTTCGGTGATAGTATTTGCCCTTGTCCTTTCTTCCGTGTGAAAACTGAATGGTATTAATAAGTTTCCTATGTCAGAACTGGCGATGAGACTCTTATTTTCCTTCTTCCTTTTATTGTATTTTATTTTATCTTTTATTTTCGTCTTTCCGTTGTTGTTTTATATTCTCACTTTGTGTTGTACGATGGCGGCCTGTTGTTTCAATCACGGTTTTTCTGTGCGTAGATGTGTCAATATATTTATGTGTGTGTGTGTGGGGGGTATGTGAGTCTGTGTCTGTGTATGTATGTATGTATATATATATATATATATATATATATATAGATAGATATATATATATATATATATGTGTGTGTGTGTGTGT
>NC_069005.1:10182279-10185109 GCF_001194135.2 Octopus bimaculoides | reverse complement strand
TATATATATATATATATATATATATATATGTATATTTCCATAGTACATACATATGTACATCTTTCTCTACATTTGTGTGTGTGTATATATATATATATATATATATCCACGCACTGAGAGAGAGAGAGAGAGAGAGAAGGAGAGTGACACATCAGGCAGAAAGACAGACAGATATAATTGTATCGCGAACGCACGAAAGAAGTAATATTCACAGATAAACTACAACACACTCACCACCCACACCTATACACACACATACACATACTCCGTACCCCCCCTCATCTCTTGGCGGGGTAAGATACACAGCCATTCCATTTCACCATCATTCTTACGGGTTCTTGGCACGTGCTCGCACGTGTACATCTTCGTATGTACTTTACCGTATAAATGTGTGTTTGTGATTGTGTTCGTGAATATGTGTATACGTGTCTTTGTGAGTGTTCCTCATAATCTCTCGCTCTTTCTCTCTTTGTCTCTCATTCTTGCAGCAAATCTTGTATTCCTTTTCCGTTTTTCTTTCGACTAACTAATCTGTTTTCTTTTCTTTTCTTCCGCATTGTCGAGATACAGATGAATATACATACATACATATATATATATATATATATATATATATATATATATATATATATACAGAGAGAGAGAGAGAGAGAAAGATTAGTTACACGATTCATTAGAATCTAGGCATATCAACAAGTAGGACGCCTGTACTGGCTGGGTGCCATAGCACTGAGTTAACAGTAAGATAATACAGCAATTAGATGTCTTTTGTTGGTAGTATACTGCAGGCATGTGTATATATATACTTATAGGTACGAATTCCAATATAAACCGTAAATCCGACTGAGGTCGTTTTGCAGGTGTTACGTAGGTATAAAGGAGGAACCACTCGTATTCGACTTCTTATCCATACATATATACATATATATATATATGTGTGTGTGTGTGTGTATGTGTATTTTAAATAATTGATAGGGAAGACAGTGTAGTGTAAGCTTTATTTAGTACGACGATCGTTTCGGCTGTCCTGTTCTGTAGTGGGTGGAGAGCGATATAATGGAATCGAAAGCACTCCACCGTGCAGAAGAAACCGCATTAGGATTTCATAATACGTTGCAGTGTTATAGTATGTACATTTTACTACTGTGTGTGGAAGACTTGTGTTGATATGATACGTGCGTTTATAATTGTTCACAAATCCATTAATGTAGCAGAATGTTTGACATGTACATGTGCTCACGCGTACAAAGACATATACGGGGAGCCCGTAAATCATCATTACAATTTAAGAAATTCAGAACAAAAATAAAGATATGAAAGCCAGGGTCAGTTTTAAATCAATAAGGCATGTTTGCTTTCATTGAACTGTGACATAGCACCGTTTATCTCATATTCATATATACGTATTCATAATAATAAAATTATGAATAAACCAACTGTAAATAAACATAAACTTTGATTGTTCAAATTCTTCATTCTCCTTATTATCAATATCTATTATATATATAAAGTTCGTTTTTGTATTTTGTTTGCAAGATTCTTTATGTGAATTCGTGTGTTGAAGCATATTTCATTGTGTCCGGGAGAGTCATTCTCTTTTGGTGCTTTGTAATTTAACACACTCACCGGTTCGATTTCCACTCATTTAGAAAAAAAATACTTAACGAGGGGAAAACAAACAAGTGAGTGTGTTAAGTAATAAGGCACTAAATGAGAATGACTCCCCAGACACAATAATATATATATAACATGATTAATATATAAATATATGCATATATGTACATACCTACATCTATATGTATACACACAAGCATATATGGGTACAGGACATCACAAAAAAACGTTAAACACAATGAGAAACGAAAACATAAAGACGAAAACAGAAAACGAACTTTTTTTCGAACAACGAAAAAAACAAACAGAGAAACGAGACATACAACATAAAGAATATTTCCCTTCTTCAGTTGTCCCTGTCCATCTACTCCGCGTTATGGTGGCGTGTACGCATATTGTTATTGGATTTTTAATAATTGCTGAATGTATTTTAAAACTTCTTTTCCTCGTTCAAAATTCTTTTTGCTGTTGGTTTAGCTGTTGCTGTCATCGAAAATGCCGATGATTGCAAGTAAATTGCGTAGTAGAAATAAAACTTAACACAAAACAACCATGTAAACATACACATACACACGACACGCACACACACACATGTATGCACAACCACATTGATACATACACACACACAAGCATATACTCACACATGCATACGTGAATAAATGTGTGTGCAGCGCGGTGGTATGTCTGCATAGTAATTTTTAGATCGTTATTGTTAAAACTTAACGAACGTAAAAGAGTAATATGGAATTAGGAAAATCATTAATGAATAAAGATTAAAGTAGGACAATAAACATACGCATAGACATACAGACGTATATACACACAGACCCATATATACACCCACAAAGGCAAAGTTATAGAAGCAGGTACATACACACGCTCACATATATATGTATGCACTTGTGTGTGCGTGTATTTGTATACATACGTATACATATGTATACGTGTGTGTGTCCGTGTGTGTATAATTACACACATATACGCATGTGTATACATCATATGCGTAAAAAAATATATTTATATATATATATATATTTATATAAATATAAACATGTATATACATACATATATGTATATATGTACATATATGTATATATGTACATACATGTATATACATATATGTACATATATGTATATACATATACTTATACATATATATATATATATATATATATATATATATATATATATATATATATATATATATATATATATA
>NC_069005.1:10179090-10181657 GCF_001194135.2 Octopus bimaculoides | reverse complement strand
GTATTTGTAGCGTTAGCAGCTGCAGCATATCATCCATTACCACAACCACCAGCCACACCACCATCACCACCACCACCACCACTGCCATCACCACCACAATCATCACTACCACAACCATCACCTCCACCAACACAACCATTACCACCACCTCTACAACGATCACCTCGACACCCCAATACCATCACCATCATCACTAACGCTACCTTTACCATAACCTCCTCAACACCACCACCACCACCACCACCACTACCAACCACGGTCATCAATTTTCCATTATCACTACCACCGCAGCCATCTCCTCTCACCTTAGATCGACCACTACCACTACCACAACAACCACCATCGTAATTACCACAATTACTCATTCATACCATAATCATCTCATCACCACCACAACCATCAGAACCACCAACTGGTGAGAGATGAATATTATTTATTTAAAGGACACAATACATGTCTATATGTGCTACTAATGGTTTCCTATGTTGAGGAATATCTCAAACATAGTCATCAGGCACAAACCACATATCATAACGAACTAAAACATTGAATGAAAGAAGAAAACGCGAAAAGCTGAAAACTTCGACTTGTGACACGTGGCACATCGTGCACCTGTTTAGGCAACGTTGATTTGGTGGAAGGTGTGAGATAATGTACGGCACAAATATTTGATCACTATAAACAAATCATTTGTGCCGTTCATTAGGAAAAAGCTAAAGACTCATACGTCGTTTTCGACAGGAAAGTCCATCATATATATATATATATATATATACGCAAATATACAAACACACGCATGCACGCGCTGAAACATTTACAGTAATCACTCGCCATATCACGCTTCCCCAATCGCGCTTCACCTATCGCGCTTCACCTATCACGCTTCATGTATCGCGCTTCACCTATCGCGCTTTACCTATCGCGCTTTACATATCGCACCCTCAGTGCATCGCAGATTTATCTTGCTAATATATGTAATTATTGAAAAGTAACGAAGAATTGCGATAAACAAAATGGAACATTCTCCACAAGCATCTGAATCTCAAACACGAAAATTCGTGAACCAACATTGGCAGGAACATGACACAGAACTCACTTTAAAAAATGATCCCTAGCTTAAAGCATATCAGGGGGTTTTTTTTTTTTGTTTTGAAATGGTCTGTTTCGTTTTTTTTTTTATTTTTGGTATTTCTGAAACGTCTTTCCAAGCTTGGAGCGTACTTCTAATCATGTTGAAATTCTTCTGACCAACTATAAATTCTTCTATCTCGTTCCGATCAAATTATGACGCAGGAAAAAATATTATTTTTATGTTTTATTTACTTGTTGTTATTTATCTAATTTTGTTTGTTTTATACAATATAAAAAGTATTAGAAACGCGAGCGTATATTAATTTTTTCTTGTATTTTGTCATTTTTTTTTATCAACTTTATATTATTATCATTATTATACATGCAAAAACGAACACAAATACATACATATATGTGGATGTGATGTGTGAATATATATATATATATATATATATATATATATATATATATATATATATATATATATATATATACATATACACGCACACACACACACTCACATATATACATATTTGTATATATTCAAATAGATATAAATAATATAATATAATATATATATATACATGTATGTATATATACACATATATATATGGGTATATATATGGATATATGTATGTAGATATATATATATCAATATATATATATATGAATATATATATATATATATTTGTGTGTGTGTGTGTGTGTGTGTGTATGTGCGTGCGTGTGTGTGTGCAAGCGAGCGTGTTTGTGTGTGCATATAGGTATACGCTAGACTATTCCAGACAGAAATACACCCACACCATTGGTTTGGTTCCTGCTGAGTATTAAGACTATAATAGTCATTCTGGAGGCTCTGGTAATCTAAAATGCATTTTAATCCGTTGTAAGAGCTTTTAAATCTGCTACCTGTTATCTCACATTAATCTCTTAGCATCGCAATATGTATAAAATAGATAGCCTCAAATATACACACACACACACACACAGAGGCACACATATAGAAGCAAACATAAATTTATACAGAAACACTTTCACACATATATACAACGCCTGTACACTTTGAGACATATCTGTTAGGCATCTCTGCATAATTATGAAAGAAGGCTCGCAATGGATTTTAGTAAAATGTCGGAATATATTTTGGTCTAGATTTCACTAATTTCTCTGTATTTGTGTTGTATGGTATGAGATTGAGAATATGTATGTATAAGCGTGTGTGTATATATAAGCGTGTGTGTATGTATAACTAGATGTGCGGGTGTAGTCTGTACGCATATATGTAGTTATAGGAATACGTAAAGAAGTAGTCAAAATTATGTATGCAAGCATTAGTAGTTGAGTATGTATATGTGCATATATATATATGTATATATACGCTCACACACGCACACATATATACATGTATGTATGTTTGTATGTATGTATGTAAATGTATATATATATATATATATATATATATATATATATATATATATATATATATATATATATAT
>NC_069005.1:10173204-10175213 GCF_001194135.2 Octopus bimaculoides | reverse complement strand
ATAAGATGAATTCATTAAAGCATCAAAACAAACAAAGCCAACCAACTCGCCAGCCAACCAGCCAGTCAACAACCAGACACATCAATCGACCAACCGGCCGACTAACCCGCCAACAAGTTGATTAAACAATGACACAAATACAAGCTGCAACAAATGGAATTATTAATTATAATGGTTAGAAGCTATGAGTTCAAATCCCGAAGAAGTCAACTTAGGTTTTGCCTTTTTTGTTGGGTGGGGCTGCTTCTTGAGGTTATTAAAAAATAATATTTCAATCAAGTTCAGAGATCGATTTAACTGATTGAAAATATAATTGTGTGACAATTTGTTCGTGCTACAGATACCTGGTAGTTACTGGTCTTGGTGAAGCTTCGGTGGTACTGTTGTGGATATTTGATGAAAAGCAGACGATAAATGGCAAATGGTGAACAAGCGAAAGATGATAATGGAGGATGAGGAGGTGGAGGGGGAGGGGAAAAAGGAGGAGGAGGAGATGAAGAAGAAGAAGAAAAAGGAGGAGAAGGAGAAAGGGAGCAAGAAAATATAGTAGAAATATAAGACGGAGGAGGAGGAAGGGGACAAGAAGAAGAAGAAGCAGTAGAAATATAAGAAGGAAGAAGAGGAAGGGGACAAGAAGAAGAAGAAGGAGGAGGAGGAGGGGGAGATGAAGAAAAGAAAAAGGAGGAGAAGAAGGAAAGGGAGAAAGGGAATAAGAAAAAATAGGGGAAATATAAGAAGAAGGAGGAGGAAGGGGACAAGAAGAAGAAGAAGACATCGGGACCTACTGCCACCTGGTGCGTCTTTGCTTTGTAGTGCTTCTTCTCTGTTCGTCGATTTTTGCAATGGCTGAAACAAAGCCACAGCGTACATCCGTTTTTTTTTTTTGTTGGGGAAAACGGCGGTCGAAACAGCTCGTGCTGTGTCCGGGAGCTCCCAACGAATATTTTGAGCGAGGAATTGCAAATGAAAAGAGTTGCAGCAAAACGTAAGCCTTGCTTTCTCACGGAAAATCAGAAGCAGTCACCACTGAGTGCAAGTTGTGAACTGAAAGAATAGCTGGAAGTTGATCCGGACCTTTTTCCGAAGTTCATCACTGGTGATGAAAGCTGGTGTTATGGAATTTGCAGATGCGGAAGAGGTGAAGAAGAAAACGACGAAGGCGTTAAAGGATATCACTTCGCAAATGTTCCAACATTACTTCCAACAATGGTAAACGCGTCTGGACCGATGCATTGCTTCAAATGGAGAATACTCCGAAGGCGCTGAAAGTGTAAACATGTAAAACTAAGTGAATAAAATAATATTGCAAAATTCCGGTTTCTTTTGGGTACCCCGCCTCGTATATTACCCAGAATGTATCAAATATGAATTAACTCGAAGTCTGGAAACAAGCGTGAATGTTTAGGACAAACTTGAAAGAGAAAGTGTTAATGTCATTGATACAGTTGTACGAATGCTGTATTTTTAGCACCGCTGTATCTGATTTCATTTATCTTCTATACCTATAAAGCTTACGTATAAATCACATGAAGGTAACTTAACTAGACAGAGATGTGGTTGTGACAATTTCTGTATAAGTAAACTAGGATGCGACAAACATAATAGATTCTATTTCAAACTAATTCACATTTAGTGCCAGCTCGAGGCATGCGATTGGTCTATTAATATCTACAATCAGTGCTCTTATGAGAAGGAAGGAAAAGACAGCATTATAAATAAACAGTTCCTTTGAGGGAGATATTTCACCGATGACACTGACATAAGTTAGACATGGTAACACAAGGAGATTTTTGCATTCTCGATATTATATATAGTTCTACAACGATAAAACTTAGATGCATTAGTACAAGTAAATCGTTGTGTTCCTGATATTATATATGGTTTTTGTATGTAATAATTTCGCAGTTATACTATTTTAGCAACTTAGCAACTCCATGTTTTTCATCCCTCCTAGAGAATAGCGAAGAATTATTTAGCTTTGCTTTTTATTCTTCTTATATATTTGTTCT
>NC_069005.1:10169753-10173170 GCF_001194135.2 Octopus bimaculoides | reverse complement strand
CTATATATATATAGAGAGAAGAGAGTTACATACATCCATATATACATACATATATATGTATATACTTACATATATACATATATATACATATATATATGTATATATATATATATATGTACATATATATATGTACATATATATATATATATATATATATACACACGAGGTCGTATCAATAAGTATATGGACAGTTGCCATAGTAACAAAACTAAGGCAAGCAGGGTAAAACAGCTTGATACAGATTGACCTTGAACTCAGTTGTGCATGCGCAATAAGTTTTAACGTTCCTAGCTCACTTCTGTTGTTTACAGCAGTGCTTTGAAGGAAGGTGTGTAGCGTGTGATCATCGCATTGACCATGACAAAGTTGTCATGGCAAGATCTACTCAGAGGCCGACGCAAAGTTACAGAAAGTGTATGGAGAGGAGGGTATGAGCCGCACACGAGTGGACGGGTGGTTTAGACGTTTCCAAGATGGCCGAAAAATATTGATATTGACGAACGTTTTGGGAGACGCGCAACCAGCAGAACTGAAAAAAACATCTCAGATGTGTAGCTGTGAGGGGAAATCGTCGAGTCACCATCTGTGAGTTATTAGACGATGTGCAGATTAGTTAAGGTCCAGTTCACTCCATTATCACTGAAGATTTTGGTATGAGACGCGCGTCTGCCAAGTCCTCACCCAGAAGCCACTCGGGTTTCAGTTGCACAAGATTTTCTAGATTGTGTCAAGAACGAGGAAAGCTTTTTGAAAACTTTGCATAGATCTTTGAGCAGATATCGCCATGGTTACGTATATTTCCCTATATGTGTACATATATTTTTCGTATGTATATAGGCTTGTAATAAATATACTTATAGATACTTATAAGCATCTAGATTTTCTCTCTTTACATGTCTGTAGGTATATATATTCGTGTGTGTATATATATATATATATATATATATATATATATATATATACATACATGTATGAGTATACTTATATATATGTGTATGTGTGTATGTATGTATGTATATACATGTGTGTGCGTGTGTGCACGCGCATGTATGTATGTGCATATGTATGTGTGTATGTGTGTGTTTATGTATACTTGTGAGTATATATCTGTTTCTATACATACTAATAGGTACGTATTTATTTTCGCCTTGATGTATGTATATGTGTGTATATATACATATATGATGATGATGATTATGATGATGATGGAGGTGATGATGATAATGTTAATGATGATGATGATGATGACGATGATGAGTCTAGCGTATTTGTTTATGTACGTGAGAGTGTTAAAACGAGTTCTTGCAGACGTCCAGAAATCTCTCTTATATTGTCTTTGATGTCTCTTAAACTTAGTTGTCTTATCTAGATTATGTACGGACTAAATTTAGCGTTCAAGTTTCATAAACCCATTAGTATCGATGTAGACTGAATGATAGTCTAAAATATTATCTAGAGAGCTCTCTATGACTTTGTCCTAATTCTCCCAATGGTCAGCTTCAGAAAAAAAAAATTCTTACATAGAATTTCTTTAACACCCTGGATGAAATGCGTAGCCGTTTTTCGTCCGTAGCTACGTTCTTAGGTCGACTTTGCCTTGCACCCTTTCGGTATTGATAAATTAATTACCAGTGAGACACTGGGGTTGTTGTAATCAACTAGACCCCTCCCCACAAATTTCAGGCCTTGGGCCTTTAGTAGAAAAGATTATTACTTCTTTATGTCCGTATCATATCGTCGTTCTCTTTCTTTCACTTTTTATTTTTCTTTAGTTCTGATCTTCCCTTGGATTTTCATCCCACATAATTTCGTAATCCGAACTTTGCGTTCCATAGAAATATAACTATGTGTACTTATAATTCAAAAGGATTAAAATACCAGAGGCCCTCCCCGTGCCATAGTCCCACAAGGCCGGTTTCCCGGGTTCTGTGGCGTTTGTATACCCTTCCTAGATTGGACGCTGGTCGTCGCAGAATTACTCCTTTTAGCCAGCGTAGAGGACTGTAGCTAACTGAAAGTGAGTTCGAATCGCGGACCAGGCTGTGTGTTGTGTTCTTGAGCAAGACCCTTTTCTTTCACATTGCTTCAGTTCACTCAGCTGTAAAGATGAGTTGCGACATCAAAGGTACGAAGCTGTATCGGCTTTTGCCTTTCTCTTGGATAACACTGGTGGCGTGGAGAGGGGAGTCTGGTATGTATGGGCGACTGCTGGTGTTCCATAAACAACCTTGCCCAGATTTGTGCCTCGGAGGGTAAGTTTCTAAGTGCAACCCATGGTCAGTCATGAGCGAAGGGGGTCTCAGCATATCTACTCATACATATACACTGAGAGAGAAACAGAGAGTAGAAAGAGGGATGAAGTGAGATTATATCTTTCTAATCTATTTGCAAGATATAATATGATAGGAGAGGCAGTCCTCTCTCTAAGTGTTGAAACCACATTCACATTAGGTCAAACGTTTGAAGAGAGAATTCAAGATTTTCTTAAGTTGATTCCATAGCTGATTGTGTTTCTGAGTTTATCTAATTGACTGAGTACATTTGTAGCTATGTATATATATATATATATATATATATACACATATCGCACAGTAAGGCTTAACCCACAAAGGACATTCGGAAAACTAAAAAAAAGGACACAAAAAACATGGACACACTTAACCCTCATCTGTTATCGAACAATTTCGCACCGTTTTTGCAGTTTTGGTCCATCGTATAAAGGTTTACATAGTATTATGTGTATATTGTTGAAATAACTTTAATTATTTTGTTATTTGTTTCGAATCCCAGGTTCGATTTTGAAGTTGCGTGTCTGTGACCAGCACCGAAAACTTCAACCATATGTTCACGGAGGACATTATGAAATGCATCCTTTGACTGCTATTTCTAACAGCTCGTAAATCTACAATAAGGATCACTGTGTAGTTATTTCGCTGGTGATATGGCTAATCATTTTCGTGTCGTGTAACTATAATGGCGTCGATTATTATAGAATCCCTGTGCTCTATAACCAACCCTGTCATAGCAGATTCCGAGTCATGGATATATCAGCTGAAATATCACCCTGTCTTTTATTCAGGCCTAACATATTTATTACTTATTGAATAAGTGCACCCTCTTTGAAGATGGTACCATGTTATTTAAAGAAAACATTTAACTGTTATTTCTAGTACATAGAGCGAGTACGCAATTGCTTTCGCTTTAGCTAGCAATTTTTCCAATTATAATTTTAATTACAAAATTGTAAGTATAGCCCAAGCACACACCGCTGACAATGACAACGACGGAAAGTAGTGAGAATAAAATATATACACACACTTATACATACATACACACACACACATACACACACGTACACACACACACATACACACACGTACACACACTTATACATACATACACACACACACATACACA
>NC_069005.1:10166017-10169743 GCF_001194135.2 Octopus bimaculoides | reverse complement strand
ATATATATATATATATATATATATATATATATATACATATATATATATATTGATAGAAAAGACAACAAAAGAAAAGAAAGAGACCTCGATATTATGTAAATAGAGGAATTTATCTGTAAAAATATGTGACAATTGTTCGGAGTTAAATCATGGCTACCGAATAATTGTCACATATTTTTACAGATATATATATATACACAAAGAGAGAGAGAGTGTAGAATCGAATGTAACATTGGTATTTTTAAAGAAACTAAGAGTAACACAGCGCTCTGGGTAGATTTCTTTCATGTTGTATGTATACTTGTATGTGTTTTTGTATGTATATATTTATATCTCTATATCCATCTATCAATATATCCATGTATGTATATTTATATGTATGTGTATATATGTTTAAATATACAGCTATAATTTGTGTCTGCTTATGGATGTACACGTTCATGTATATATATATATATATACATATATATATATATATATATATTCAATTTTTTTTCTCCGTGTTTTTCTCCTTGTCTCCGTATTCTTTCTGTTGAAGAGCGTAGCTCGAAACGTCAAAGACTTTCCGTATTCCCGAGCGTCATACTAATATATACTTTTGTTATTTACACCACCTGTCCTCGTCTGTTGTTATTTTTTGTATATTCTCCCATATATATTCATATAAATATACGTGGTTGTTTGTGTGTAATATGGTTATATAATTTTTCACCAAGCAATTATGTAATTCTTACACTTAATTCTCCGAAACGCATGTATGTTTATAAAGCATAGAATACCAAATATGCTTTCTGTACGTTATATATATATTGGGAGGTAGACAGCTACACACAAGCACACACATATACATGTATATGTGCGTGTATATGTACGTGTACACATGATCTAGTCTTTTTGTGTGTATATAGAACGATATCATCCAATTTGTTCTCTCCTAACTTTTAATTTCAGATCAAAATGTTAAATTAGTAAAATGCGAAAAAGAAATTTAAAAAACAAAATTAATGAAATAAGTTTTAAAACATTTACAAGAAATATTATCGAAATAAATAGAGAGGAAAATAACTTTAAGGCATTTAGTAACTTTTAAACATTTATAAAACAAATCAAAATGGCGAAAGTGCGTTCATTTGTTCGCGTTGCTATACGTGAATATTATTTCCTTCATTTCTGTAAAATTATAATTGCTAGACTAGCGGGCGGAAATGAAAAAGAAGTGAATCTAACTTTTAAGATGGAGACAGGAAGTTGGAGAGGTGGTGGCCGCAGTGAATGAGAGCTTTATAAAGAAAGCTGTGAATTTTGATCAAAGATGTCGTCTAAAATGAACATTGAATGCAACATTTTAATTAAAATATATTAGTTTGAAGTTTAAAGACGTTGCTATCAATATAGAATAACATGAATAGTTGTTGAGATTTTAAGTTACATATATAGCTACACATACACTGGGATCGTTATACATCACATATGGAAACCTAAAATTGAGGTAGTGAGAAGTAATTAATATCCTTTTCTTTTTCCTTTTTTAATTTTAACAATTATATCACCGGTTGCATGTTTCTGATGTGTCAATAACTGACTCAGTTCAAGAGCCGTAAGGAGAGTGTACGTGATATCTAGGCAGAATGACTATCATAATCGTTAATAGAAGCAGGCGTGGGTGTGTGGTAAGAAGCTTTTATCCCAACCACATGGTTTCGGGTCCGGTCCCACGGCATGACACTTCGAGCAAGTGTCTTTTGCTATAATCGCAGGTCGATCAAAGCGTTGTGAGTGGATTTGGTAGACGGAAACTGAAAAAATCCCGTCGTATGTATATATATATATGTGTATGTGTGTTTGTGTTTTCCCCCAACTTGACACCCGGTGTTGGTGTGTGTCCTTCCTCATAACTTAGCGGTTTGGCAAAACACACCGATAGAATAAGTACCAAGCTCTACGAAAAGAAAGAAGAAAGGAAAAGAAGCACTGGAGTCGATTCGTCCAACTAAAATTTATTCAATGCGGTGTTCCAGCATGGCTGCAGTCTAATGACTAGAACAAGTAAAAGAAAAGGAGAAAAAAAAGATATCGGCCAAGAGAAGAACGTTGCTAATGGTCCTTTCCAGGGACTCAGGGACTGTCAGAAGAAAAGCAGTATTCAGGTCACATTCAAATTCTCCAAGAGCGGTCAGGTTACTTAGAAAAGTACCATAAACCAGAGAAGACTTGTCTGAGTGCTTGTAAGACAAGGAACCCATTTAAATCACAGAATGAATAGGTCCCGAATCTCGCTTCTCAGCTTTAAGGTCCCAGTTTCGCTTTCTCTGTTTGGCATCATGAGCAACTGTCATTTACCAAAGAATTAGAGCAGCTCTACCTTTCTAGCTGAAATCGGATGGACGGATTTTGTGAAAAACTTCGTCGAATTAATTGTATGTGTAATCTAGATGCTCAAAATAGTCATACACCACGTTACAGTGATTTCATCAAAAAATTACATGAATGTCTAAAGTGCGTTCATTTGTTCGCGTTGCTATGCGTGAATAGCCACTCACATGGTACTCCAATGCGGTGGGTGACAGAGTTCAGTTGACATAGTTACTGATTCCTCATCCTTGACACCGATGGATACCATTTACGTATTTGATAATCAACAGCAGTGTTTCTCAACCATTTTTTGTTATCTATGGACCCCTTTGTCTGCCATTTTATGCTGCTGGACCCCATACCCATTCTATGATTTTTTAAAAATATACTTCTGTAGATATTTCCGTGAAGGCGCGTGGCTTAGTGGTTAGGGCATTCGGCTCATGATCGTAATGTCGCGAGTTCAATTCCCGGCGACGTGTTGTGTCCTTGAGTAAGACGCTTTATTTCACGTTGCTCCAGTCCACTCAGCTGGCAAAAATAAGTAGTACCTGTTTTTCAAAGGGCCGGCCTTGTCATACTCTGTGTTATGCTGAATCTCCCTGAGAACTACGTTAGGGGTACACGTGTCTGTGGATTGCTCAGCCACTTGTACGTTAATTTCACGAGCAAGTTGTTCCGTTAATTGGATCAGCTGGGACCCTCGTCGTCGTAACCGATGGAGTGATCCTTATTTTTATACATACTTCCTTCAAAATTCCTATTTTGTTTTTTCCAATGTTAACTTGCATAGATTTGAAAGGTACACATTGAACTCTGTTAAGCGGCAGAGAAAGAATTCTAGATGTTTCTTTCTATAAATATACCTAAAGCAAAACTTTTCAAGAACTCTCAAAATAATACTGTGGACCCCAAATTACCATTTTGCTTGCATGGACCCCCAAAACATTTACATGGAACCCCCCCTCCCGCCAGGGGCCATATTGACCCTGATTGAGGTCCACAGATCTACAGGAAGTTGAGGGTTTCGGATCTAGTTCAAAACGGGGGCACCAGTATTTTCTTAACGAAACACTTTGAAACTTGGGACACTGGTAGAATGTGTCATATAAAACATCTTTTTCTCTTAGTCTTCTTAACAAAAAAACGTGCATCGCAAGTTATTTCATGTTAAAGTTGTCGTATTTCTGTAATTTCAACCAATGACTGACGTCTATTCAGTCGAATACAGTAAGTGCTGACTACGTAAACAAACGATTCTCAAACGATTCTGGCGGTGATAAAATTATTATTTCCTTGTCAAAAAATGGCTGAAGCATATTGGCAGTAGGGTTAGGGTTAGGGTTAGGGTTAGGCAGTAGCTAATAAACCTTT
>NC_069005.1:10162701-10165956 GCF_001194135.2 Octopus bimaculoides | reverse complement strand
AACGAAATAAACACGCGTGAAAGAAAATGAAAAAAGCAAATGTTGTACACATACAGTTCAGGCAGATGTTAACGAAATTATAAATGGAGATTAAATACGCTTTACACCGCTTAAACTGCCAAAGGAGTAACTGTAAACAGCTGAATACTTGTCAGTGATTGGTTGAAATTATCGAAATAAGACAATTTTTTACATGAAATAACTCCGAATACAAAATTTTTTTTCTGTTCTATAACACAAAATAGATAAGTATACGAAGTTTGAAAGTCTTTCGGTACCAAAAACACTACGTAAAACATAAATGAAAACTGGTGCCCCCGTTTTGAAATAGATCCAGGGTTTCTAAGCACAACACGTGAAATCTTACGGGAGGAATTTAGTCGATATCATTTACCCCAGTAGTAAACTGGTACTTTATTTTTTCGAACTCGGAGGAATTTGTCCTCAGTTGGAATTTGAACCCAGAACGTAAGGAACCGGACGAAATGCCGCTCAGCATCTTCATCGACGCGCCAACGATTGTTCCAGCTTGCAATGAAGGTATCTACGTAAGTCAGGGGCAAACTGCGGTCCGTGGATTTTCTGAACGTCACGCCTAAACGATGGATCATGCCTCATGCGGCCCGCTTCTCGAAGAAAGGCTGCCTATGCCTGCTCTACGACGTCACTCAACTTGCTAGAGATAGCAACAACATCTTCCTGAAACCACATCCTACTGTGTTGATAATTATTGGATAGTGTAAACAGTATGACTGAGAAAAAAAAACAAGGCACGCGAGTCGTGGCTGGATTGCCTTTTATCATTACGCTCATTCGTGGCCAATGACGAATCACCGGTGGTTGAATCTCCGTCTGGTCGAAAGGTAAAGCGTTCTTAGAGACAACCAGATACCAGAAATATATGCTGAAAATGTATAAATGCCGCGAAATGGTTTTTAAATTTCTATTTTGACATTAACGCTAGTTATTTTCGGTAACTGAGATTCGATTTACAATTTCTTATCTTTTATATCTTACCTGTTTCAGTCAAGTTTCTGCACAGTTACCGTCTACTTAATTCCGTATTTGTCGGCCCGGTACAATAGTAGAAGATACTTGCCCGAGGTACTTGCACAGCAGGACTGAACTACGGAAGATAAGATGGCTATAGCTTGCACGTCTGTACAAAAAGGAAAACTACTGTTAAAGCAAAAAAAAAAAAGAAAGAAAAAGATAAACATCTTTCGAAGGATTCGAACACATGACTTGAAATTTAAACACTAAAAGCTGTAAGGTATTTATTCCAAATTCCATATACCCCTTCTTTTTTCCAATCCGCCATTAACCTGAGACTAGATAACGAACGGAATGTGTGATATGCTGTTATGCTTGCTAGCGGCTATTCCGATAATAAACGCTGAATAGAATTTGTAAACGGTGAATGGAAAAAATACACATATATAGATACATATATATTCTTACACAGGAAGTGTGGTCCTCTCTCTCTCTCTCTCTCTCTCTCTCTCTCTCTCTCTCTCTCTCTCTCTCTCTCTCGCTCTCTCTTTCTCACTTGCTCTCCTTTATCTCTCTTTCTCTCACCCTCTTTCTCTCTTCGTATATATGGTTGTGTATGTATGAGTGAACGTATATATATATATATATATATATATATATATATTGTATATATATGCTATATACATACATGTATGTGGGTGCAAGTCTAAATATATCTTTTATACATTTGCTTGTTAACATATATGCATGCATATATACAAAAAATGTATGTATGCGTTTACATTTATATGAGTGCGTGTGTGTATATGTATATGCATAGATATAAATGTGTACTTGTGCACACATACGTATCTATCTATCTATCTATTTTGCTATCTCTCTATTTATCTGTCTCTATATAAATTACAAAGCAAATGGGCTAAGAAAATAACGCCAGTGAGCACGAATTTGAACTACAAAAATGAATAACGGTATATTAAATAACGTACAAAACGACTTCTTGATTTTTCGAAATTATCTCCGCTTCCAGGGAAGGTAAAAATAAACCTTTGGTGGCACATGCCACCATGGATGATAGCATTTGCTTACCACCTCCAAACGAGTGAATCTCAAAGATCCGAAATTCTTTGGAATTTATATGATTTTAAGAAAAACTCAATTATTGGTGATAAAAGGTCAACTGAAACATGGGTTTCAGCCGCAATAGCCGTTATAAGCACAGCAATTTGCCTACCTTCACTCCGGCAGACATAAAACTTAGGACATAGGAATGAACAATGAAGTTTGGAAACATTGATGGCCTAGAAATACATCTGTTCAAGGAAATACATCAGTGAAGCTAGTGGCAAGAATTTGGAAAACGAAAACGAATCAATTTATAATTAGGTGAGTTTTTGATTCTTGAGATAATAGCAAACAGTAGTTTAACTAGCTAGAAATAGCAAGCATATCTCCCTTGTGTCATACAATTTTTCAATATATTCGTCCGTAAGTCTATGCGTGCGAGCATTTATATATATACAGGTTTCTGAGAGTGTGTGTGTACGTGCGTTTGTAAGTTTTATACACAAGAAGGGGGACACAAAACAGTGACCTAACTAGCTAGAAATAGCAACTAAATCTCTATTATATTACATAACTACGCGGTTACGTCGCCTCTGTATATTTCGTTTTTTAATTTTCAAAGAATTGCAGAGCGGTTAACGTAAATCTAAATATATTGTGTCTGAATAAAAGATGCAACGGTCGTAGATGAACGAGCATTGGAAAAACCAAAATCAATAACCACTGCTCGTTACGTCAATGTATTTTTTTTTTGTTATCAGAATTCTGGTCGATGATGGTTGACCAAGGGTTAAATAACAGACATAACAACAACAAAAACACCAACACATAAGCAAAACGTCAGAAAAGCCGTAGGGTCAAACAAAAAGCCAACTAAACCTGAGTTAGGCCGCTTTATGTTCTGTGCTTCAAAACGTGTTTGGTGTCAATTTTTTTGTCTTTCATCGTTGTAAGATACATTCAGACAGTAATGGCCTATCTATGGAAGTTTGCAACTCTTTGTGCAACGTCGATATATATATATATATATGCATATATGCATATATGCATATATGTATGTATGTATGTATGTATGTTTGTATATATGTATGTATGTAAATATATATGTACATGTTTGTGTATGTATATATATATATATATATATATATACACACACATATATATATATATATATATATATATATATATATACACACA
>NC_069005.1:10159468-10162375 GCF_001194135.2 Octopus bimaculoides | reverse complement strand
ATATATATATATATATATATATTTATGTATATATATATGTATGTATGTATATAGTGTATATGCATGTATATATATACATGCATATATAAATATATATGTATATATATATATATACATGCATATATAAATATATATGCATATACATATACACACAAACATGCACACACACACACACACACACACACACACACACACATATATATATATATATATTCAGCAGTATCTGCGACAAGCAGTGATTAGGCATAAGCGAACTTTAGGTTAGTTTAAATACGTTTGTGACATATATGAACTTCTGAAGGCAAATTCAATGTAGTTAACGCGGAGAAAAATATTCTCTCTGACTTTTTCAGTTAAAGCTACGGCTTTAAATCTGTCCAGAGTTAAGACTTTTCCCTATTTTCCATTAAAGAAGACTAATAAGCTAGCAACGCTGAGTCTGAGAACCCGATAGAGGGCAGCAGATATGGTGTTTTTGCACCATTTACGATAACAGTATTATTTTCTCTACGGTAAACGTTAGCTGTATTAAAGTTGCCTTTAGAAGTTCAAACATGTAACAATCCACCTTCATATTTACCTTGTGTTATCCAGTAGTAGTATTATTTAGGCATTTATCGTGTGTGAATAGATAGCTGGAAAACTTGGAGTCAATAAGAAGGGGTATGGTTGGACATTTATATTTTAATCACTACAATTGTTTTGACGCAACGTAGTTCTCCAGGTGCGAAAGTACTTGATTAAGCAACTGTTTCCCTGCATTATGCGATCTAGTTGTGTTTCCTCAGGCGATATATAAATATTGTCTCCGTAACTTTAAAATCATTGGCTTCAAGAATACCCTCTCTGTCTGCCGTGGCCTGAATTTAGTAGTAGTCACTGAGCTTATCAAGGCGTTTTGTTGCTGAAGGGCCGGTGGCAAACTGTTTTGAATGTGGAGATGTAGTGGGATGGTGATTCTGGTACAGTTAAAGTGGTTGCCATTTTAAAGGGATTGGCATTTTATTTCTTTATCCTGCTGATTCGTTCTTCATGGTTAAATATATATATATATATATATATATATATATATGAATAATAACAATAAATGGAGCAAAACGAACCGTGTATAGTATTATCTATCCATTACGCCAATCTTAGCAATCAGTTTCCTACCAGGAGTTCAAAGGGGTGTTAGGTAACAGTATAATTATGCAGCCCTGCACTCTTCAGAGGTAGCAGTAATAGAGTGAAATATGGTGATCCCCTCCATAATTCATTCCCTATCTCTGAAGGGCGCTGGGTTACATAATCGCTGTGTTAAGTTACACTCTGTTAAACACTTTATACGGAACGGATTGGTAAGATCGATCGTAATGGATATATAATACTATACATTCCGATTAGTATACCCACTCTAGGGACAGACATACGAGTGCATTTTATCTTGACTTAAGGACTCTAAAACATCTACCATACACACACACACACACACACACACACAAACACGCGCACAAACACACACACACACGCACACACATATATATGTCTGTGTGTGTGGGTTTGTGTGTGTATGTGTTTGTTTGTATATGCATATGCACCGATACGCATATACATACATACACACGTATACGCAGGTACATGTATACATACGCACATATACATATGTGTGTGTGTGTGTGTGTAATATACATGTACATACGTATACATACTCATAAACCTACTCAAAGGGTCACAAACAGGCACTCATATATAACACAACACAACACATTCACTAACGACAACTCGTCTCTCAGAAAGAACAGATGGTGGTAAGCAGGGTAACGGCAAAAAGGAGTTAGTGATTCACGTTTAGTTTCGTTTCGATTAATGCCGGCAAGCTTTCACTTGTATTTAATGTCTTTATTCAATAATTGATCTGCTCTGATTTGACACTTAATATGTGGGATTTCTGACTTGAATGGGGCCGCTTCATCGTCAAATGTTTATCTGAAGCCGTGTCACTTATATGCTAGTTAACATGCATAACATGGGAATTATTTATGGCAAATGCACACACATGATTCAGGGCGGCTTTAAAAAATATCACAGAAGTGATTCTCGTATGTAGATATAAATGTGTGTACGTGTGTATGTGTATCAGTGTGTCTCTATGCATGTGTGTGTATGTGTCGGTAAATAGCACATTCTACGTACCCTCCCCCCCACACACACACACTCATTTTGGTATACTTACAAATATATATACATATCACGAATTTCTTCCTTCTCTTCCTTTTCCCCAATTTACACACACTCACACAAATACTCACACACACATACTCACACACTCACACATACACACACACACACACACACATTCTCGCAATTATAGATAGTAACGTGAATATATATATATTTACGTATGTACATGCATTTATGTGTGTGTAAATTTACGTCTATGAATATTTATATATGTATATATGTGTGCGTGTATATGCGTGTATATATATATATATATATATATATATAGTTATTAATATTTCTATATATATACATACATATGTGTATATTTGTATATTCATACATGTGTATATGTATATATGAATTTATATATATATATATATATACACACGCACACACATGTATATATATATGATATTGTGTGTGTGTACATACACATCTCACATGGATTTAGAAGCATTAAGTGGAGAAATATACATTCCCTGTGTGTAATATATTGACTATAACATTACCACTCATCTTAGCCTGTTAATATATATACTTATATATACACACACACATATATATATATATATGCATATATATATGTACATATATATGTGTGTGTGTGTATACACACATAAATATAAACACACACAGATATATACATATGCATATGTATATATATATATATACTTATATATACATACATATACATATATATAT
>NC_069005.1:10154661-10159168 GCF_001194135.2 Octopus bimaculoides | reverse complement strand
TCTATGTATAATTATATACATTCATTAATACTTATACGCACTCACACACACACACACACACACCCCCGCACACACACACAAACGCACGGATATACATATAGAGATGGATGTTATTTATACATATATCTGTATTTGCATTCGCGTGTGTATATATATATATATATATATATATATATATATGCATGTGTATATGTATGCGCGTGTACATGTATATACATATATATGCGTGTATATATATATATATATATATATATATATATCTGTGTGTATGTATATATATATATATGTGTGTGTGTGTGTATGTATGTATGTATGTATTTATAGTATGTAACACCCGCAGTCCCACACACGCACACACACACATGTTATTATGTATGTGTGGACTTGTATGCATGTATTTTCGTATGTATTTTGGATGTGTTTGTACGTTTCTATGTATATGCTGTTACTTTACAGGTTTTCAACAATTTAAAGATAACTAAATTCATGGAGGAGTAAGTTGCCTGATTTTATACAGTACTGAGAATCGAGAATGGTAAGGGAAGCATTTTTTTTTTATTTCTTGCACATTGTATTCGAGAATAACGCGCTTTGTGGCTGCAACAACATTCGTCCGACCGATAACAAATGTGATCCTCAGAAAACTGATTAAATGAACGGTAATAAAAAGTAGAGCTACGATTAAGTATGGGATTTATTTTATTTGGGTTAGGGAGGGATAATAAATGAAAAAAATGTGCCTGATTTAGATGTTAATATGTTGCACTCACGATCGCAAGGTCGTCGTTTCGATTCTCGGACAAGGTGTTGCATTGGGTTCTAGAGCAAAAAAACTTCATTTCCCATTGATTTAGCTGTAAATGACTGGCTCTGCAATGGATGGCGCCTTGTTCAAAGAGGAATGCTGTAATCTCGGCCGCGTATAGGCCATGGAAACCGACTAACACGCCCTCTGAGCCCTAAGATTGACAAAACTTGACGATGATGAATGTTGAGGTGTTCTGAAACTGAGATTAAGTTTCTTGGATTAGCTATGGGTTAAGGACAGAGATTTCCCAACACATGGGAGCAGATGGGAGTAAATACCCAAACATGGCGGCTCGGCCTCTACAGGACTGAAACACTATGATAGCTTTCGAACCCTCAGGCTCCACTCCCGCAAACGACAACACGCTTACTACACCATTTGTAATCACATGCACTCTTTTCTTTCGTCTTCTACAAACTCTATCCCTGTACCTCCGTTATATACCTTCTGTCCAAGGCCCATAAACTCGACGACCCGACCGTCCCATCATCTCTCTTCTGTAGAGATCTCATCCCTACAGATCTCATCCCGCCTGCCTCGACACTGTACTCACATCGCTGGTCACCGCACACCCTCTTTTATCAAGGACACCAACCATGCTGTGTGTTCAACTCTGCTCCATTCTGCCTCATTTTCATCATGGACATTGACTGTCTATATAGCCCTTAAGCTTAGGGCCGGCGTGCCCTTAAAACTTCCTCAACCTCTGCACTATTGTTTATCCTAGTACGTTCGCCTCCTACGTCTTGCAAACCTTTAGTTCACTCTGAATTTTCCCCCTTCTCGAGTAAAATCTAAATATTTGTCACTAGTGTAGCCATGTTTACAAGAAAGCGGCCATGTATACTAACATATTTGTTAGCTACCATGCATCAACGCAGTTCTTTGTTGGGAACCTGATGGTACTATCTGATGTCCTCGATGGTTCTAGGTGCTCTGCAATCCGTCGATCCTGTTTGTCCGAATCATTTAAAGGGGTCTTATTTCGATTCCATATGGGGGTTTTGAGTGAATCGATACGTTGTTGATGTCTAAATTCACCACCTCAAACTTTCTATCTTGCATTTCACTCTACACCACATTCTCTCCCTTTCCTTCTCTCCCACAGCCTCCTGTGTCTCCCCAACACACACATCTCACCCTCAACACTCTCACATATACGCACACATATCATCCACACACTACCACAGTTTCTACATAGAAACTTGCCTCCCACCGATTAACCCTCCCCCTTCATTCACATCTTTCACTTTCACTTTCACACACACGCACATACGCACACGCACACACAGATGTAGTGCTTTGATCCATTACTGAAGAAGCTTTTATCCCGTTGGTTAATAAGTCATCAATACTAGATATGACGTCATTATCATTGCGATACTGGTTAAACTCCATGCCATAAAGAACGCTATATGCTTGAATCCGCATCATTATGGCGGCTGCTATAGTTTTTTATAAATGCTAAGTGTTCACTGATTATAAAGCTGCCCTGCATAAGCGAGAAGTAATGAAATGAAAAATATCTATAAAGTTTCAAGTTACTCAGAACATTGTTTATACAATTAAATTTAAATAATTTTAGGATTTCATATATCTCTCTTCATATTTATAAATGCTGTACTTTAGAACGAAGAAAAAATTTTGAAGAATGAACTCTGCCTTTCTCTTAACTGACGAAACATTAATATGGAGATACGTTATGTTTATAGATATAGATATTCAACTAATACCGGGAACATATATTATGTCTTTACATGAAGATGAATTTAAATTTGTAGAAATAAAGATGCGAATCATTTGCATCTTTCCATAATGCTAAAACCAGCTACCCTATCGATGAATCTATGCATATAACTACACACGTGCTGTTGGTGATTTCTTTTTCTTCTTTGGTCTTTTCTTTTCTTTTTTCCGACGAAGTGTTATGCTCGAAACGTCACAAACTCTCTCTTTTTACTGAGCGTCAAACTAATACATTCTTTGTGCACGTCTTCTTGTTGTTTGTTATTGTTATGTTTCTTAATTTTTCCTTCATTTGAATTGCCTGTACACACACATACACACAGAGGCGGGGAGACGTTGAAGAGGTGACAGTATCTGATACTACGCTTATATGCCAACCGATGCCTATTTAAGATGTTTTCTAAGTGAGATGAGGCCTTGCACACAGCGAACACCGCTCTAGGAACAACAATGACAGATACACCAAAAAACAAGAAGAAGCCAGCATCAATGGCTGCCATTGAGTCGTAGCTTTTAAGTCAGACTTTTCCTCCTCCTAGAGTGATGTCCTAACAAAGACTAGGCGTCTCTTATTCTCAGTAATGTGGCACACCATGCCTACATGTCTATGTTTTAATATTAATGATTCACCGTTGACTGAAACCGTTGCGCCAGGCATTGTTGAAAGCGCGTCGATTCTCTGCGTAGCCACTGTGTTTTCTGCATCAGAGTAATCAGTTTCTCGATTATGCTGGCCACTGATAAAATTTTGGGGAAAAATTTGGGTGGGATTGGAGGGATATATTATTCGTGGTGGGGGATATCGTATGAGCTCTCATTTAACGGTTAACCACAGCGATCAGTATTTAACGTCTGTGACAATTTGTTGTTAGTCACTCAGTGAATTCTTCCGATAGGTTATTCCGTGTACACTTCGTTGGACGGCAAAAATCGTCTAAAGTACATATTAATAATAAATAGTATGGAGACTTGCACATTAACAAAATTGATTTTATAGTTATATACAGCAGAGTATGACCTGTACCTGTTTCCGCAGCGGCGACTACTCATCGTTGTAAATGCAACCTTACATTATTGCGGTGCAGCTTCATCAGGTTCCGTCCATTTGGTCATCGTCGATATAAACCGAATGAAGTAATTTTTTGTTAGTGACCTGTAAGAGATGGGGGTGGATTAATAATTATAAATATGTATAGCTGACCTCCGATTCACACCATTCAGTCTGTCTGTCTATCTGTCTGTCTGTCTGTCTGGCTCTCTCTCTCTCTCTCTCTCTTATATATATATATATATATATGTATATATATATATATATATGTCTCACCTATCTATATCCTTTGTAAGCATTTCTCTCGAATGTATGTATATGTGTGTATATATAACTACGTATGTTAGAGAGACACAGGGAAATAGAATACTTGTGTAAGCCTATTTCTACTGTAAATATACGTACACATACGAATTCATAAACTTATACATACGTACTTACATATATGCATATGTGTGTCTGTATGTGTATTCGTGTGTGTGTGTGTGTGTGTATGTGTGTGTTTGTGTGTGTGTGTGTGTATTTGTGTGTGTGAAAGCCTGTCAAGAAGTTAGTAGGGAAACATGCTTACGGTACGAACATTGACAAAAAAGAGGGGGCGTTTAATTGGGAAGACATGGATTTTATTTAGCCATCTACGTATCACCTTCAAAGTCTACGTAAACACATTTCAGACACACGCACACGTATGCATGCATACTAACGCACAACTACGTATCATGTGTTCACATGCGTGCCTGTGTGTAAATATATGCATACATACATGCACAAACACGCACACACACACACATGCTCACAAAGAAACACATATATAAATGCATATGTATATATGTATGCATATATATATATATATATATATATATATGTATATATATATATATATATATATATATATATATATATAT
>NC_069005.1:10154031-10154390 GCF_001194135.2 Octopus bimaculoides | reverse complement strand
GAAGTAAATGAAACAAAGCAGGAAAAACTTTTGTTGAGAGGCGGGGATGTACCGACGAAGTTTATATACATATATCTATATATATGTATATATATGCATATATATATATATATATAAAGAGAAAGAAATAGATAGATAGAGAGAGAGAGAGAGAGAGAGAGAGAGAGAGAGAGAGCAGAAATGCTTGTGCTAGTTTTGGTTGAGGTGCCTCCAAGATGGATGGAAGATGGGAGCCACCATGATAAAGATGTGAGGAGGATTCGTAGCGTTACTGCAGAGGTGTAAGTGTGTGTGTGTGGGGGAAATACAAAAGTAAAAAACCAAAAAACGAACGCAACACATTTTGAGTGAGATAAATG
>NC_069005.1:10148864-10149756 GCF_001194135.2 Octopus bimaculoides | reverse complement strand
TATATATATATATATATATATATATATATATATATATGGTCCGTTTTCGTACATATAATTAGAAAGTGCTTAAGAGTATAACCATAACTTTTTTATCTGTTTGTAAATAAGTATACGCGTATGAGCAAAAGCTTTTGCTGTAGTTTTCTCTTTTTTTATCAGGGATAAAAAATATATGAGGAGTTCTGCAGAAACAGGGCAAATAAATGGCTTTCCTTTACAGGTATAACCCTATCATTTTATTCAGCTTTTTTTCTTTTTACGTTTGCTGATAGGAGAGGATGGTATAGGAGGGATCTATATCCTCAAATAACGTCAGTGTATTTCCATCGTGTGTTACATTATATATGATGGGACGTTTGGCACTTCATTTGCCACTTTGTTAGTTAGAGATGAGCCTGCACACACATATACACACACACACATATATATATACACATAGACATACACGTGTAAGCACGTATATATTTCGTAATCTCATATGAACACATACGTATATACATATATGTACACACACAGTCATCGACATACGCACACTGCATTATTTTCCTTTGTGCATGTAATCCCCAAACGCTCCCGCCGTCTCCCTTAATAAGTGAATACGTACAAATGTACACACGACCCATACATATATACATGTATGTATACATACATACTTACATGCATGCATGCATACATGCATACACATATATGATTGTATACACATTTATATGTATGTATATATTTATATGTACATATGCATGAGTGTATATATATATATATAACTCTCTCTTTCCTTTCCTGAGCGTCCAACAATACTATCCATATCACGTCCTCACTTTGTTGTTTTTTTGTTTTTTTGTTATTTTTTTTTTAACTATATATATATATATATATATATATATATATATAT
>NC_069005.1:10144858-10147585 GCF_001194135.2 Octopus bimaculoides | reverse complement strand
TTTTATTTACCTGGTCATTCTGCCGATGATAGTCCGACCATTGTAAGATATATCATTTTTATCTTACTAAAATTGACTTGAAACCATGTTACAGAATATAGATTGGTAAATGTTTTTATTTTTCATTCCCTTTCGAAATTATCACTATTTTTGTGGTATGTAGTCTTTTGCTGCTCTTTCTAGCGGGTTAGATGTCCTATTATAGGCATCTCTATATTTTAAATGAATAATACATAGTCTATTGACTGTTTTTTACTCTCGCTAGACAACTGGTGGTAAATAAAATTTCTAAAAAATTTTTTTTGCTACCCTATAATTTATATATATATATATTTGTATATCTGTCTCTTAATTTCTCTCTCTCGTTCTCTTTCCGAGTAAAAATGTTGCTGCAATTTGTTTGCTGAACATCGGTCGCTGAAGATTTGATTTGTTTACAGAGATCAAAAGTTTCTGATGTACATTAACGAACTCCGTTCATCAAACTGATATTCAGCTGTACGGCTGCGTACCGTGTGCATGTCAGGTAGTGTTGTGATGCAGAGCAACGTGAGATGAAGTGCTTCGGTCAAGAACGGAACGCACGGCAGCAGTGGCGCAATCGAAACTAATCGTCCAGTCGTAAGTGCAACACTTTAACTCCGAGGCGACGGTTCCTAACATATATAATGGTGTGTGTGTGTAAGTATGTATATATATATATATATATATATATAATATATATATATATATCAATGTATATACATACCAATACAAATATATCAATATATACATATATATATACATAATTTACTTCGCAGTAGAACTCGCCATTGTCAGTCTGGCCATACAGGGCCAGACGAATTCTCGATGCCACTCGTGGCAAGTCTTCGATATCGCTCATCGTCTTCCATATATGTTCTGCTTTTGAAGCGCCGGTGACACTCGAAGCATCTCGTACGACCCATGTCTGGTTGGCGTAACTTTGTAGAAGCCTGCTCAATGTCTCTGTAGCAGACTTCCCAAGTTTAATGGAATATTTCATGTTGTTGTTTTCTTTTTTTTTTTTGTGCCCTTCTATGACAAAATCCCAATCTACAGTATACACGTGATCACAAATACACAAATTTCACAACTTTCAAAGTAAACACAGAAATGTTACTCGGCACACCGCTTCACGACGGTCACTGCTCGCTCTCACTGCGCACACAATCCTGTACTGCCTTCTGTTGGCGCGCTACAGAAGTAGTCCGGGAACTTTTTGATACCATCTTGTATATACTGTTTTAGTGAATGAATCAGTCCTTCTTACCAAAATGTGGTCAAAACGGTTGTAAAAGCAATGTTACTGTTAAACTAATTGGAGTTCTTACCTGTTATGAGTAACTACAGGTGAAAATTGGAGAAGTCTCAAGCGAATAAAAAATAATCATTTGTTTTCGAAATTTTCACAATATCCATTTAAGTCTGTTGTATTTATAGAGCAAATATAAGTGACTAGAAAAGGAGGTGGCAGAAAAAGAAAGCGAGAAAGAAAGACGTATACGGGGGTGTGCATGCGTTCCACCGCGTGCGTTTTTTCTGCGTGTGCGTATGCGTTAAACTAAAGAAAATAACATACAACCCAGACACACAAACAACTTATTTGAATGGATGTTGTGAAAATTTAGTATACAAATAATTATTTTTTATTCACTTGAGATTTTTCAGCAATTTTAGACTGTAGTTATTCATAACAGTTACACATTCAAAATAGCTAAAACTAACATATCTTTTTTCAACAGCTTTGACCACATTTTCGTAAGAGAGACCGAACCATTCTCTAAATCAGTGTATATAACACAAAAATATCACCACACCTTGGCTAAATGAGATAACAGTTTCTCACACGGCCACTGGACAGAAGGGAAACACTAGAATCTGGGATGCGAATTTTATCTTTCACAACTGTTGATCTGACAGCCATGTTATATATCCACTGGACAAAAGATTTGATGTGACTTTCTCACGCGACTCTTTGCGTGACCTTAACACACGGACGTAGGGAAAAACTGACCGCAAATTCCCTTCACCACATGGCCATCCTCCACCGATTAATCTGTACATTAAATGATAATGATGTATCACCGTGTTAATGAAACAATTGAGACAAATGAATTCGTATGAAACCCGGTTGTGGGTGATATATTACCGTAAAAACATTGTTTCCGTAGTTTTGATGAATAAAAGAAGAAAATATCAGTCAACTGATCTTTTTTTTTAATTATTATTTGTGGTCATTGAACTGCGTTTATGCTGGGGTACAGCTTTAAAGGGTTTAGAAATAATACATTTCTAAATCTCTCAGAGAGGTTTATGCAGTAGTGATACGATGAAATAGTTGTATACTGTCAACTTAATGTGACAGTCCCCTGAAGGGAATAATACTACTGTTGGTTAGACCTAGGAAGCGGTGCAGCTTCCTAGGTCTAAACAACAGTAGTATCATTCCCTTCAGGGGACTGTCACGTTAAGTTGACAATATACAACTAATTGAACTTTAAAGGGGTTTAGTTGAAGAAATCGTCCCTGGTACTTCGAAATTACTGTCAACAACTTACTTGTTTAAAATTAACAAATATATGCATGTGTATGTTTATATACATATATACATATACATATATATACATACATACATATATATATATATACATATATATTTATAAATACATATATATATACATATATATTTATAAATACATATATATA
>NC_069005.1:10142389-10143716 GCF_001194135.2 Octopus bimaculoides | reverse complement strand
TGTACACTCGACGGGCTCCCGCATAGTTTCTTTCTACCAAAATAACTCACCGGACATTGGTCAGGCCCGCGGCTATAGTAGATGACACATAAGGCGATGAGCTGGCAGAAACGTTAGCACGTCGGGCGAAATGCTTAGCGGTATTTCGTCTGCTGTTTAGTTCTGAGTTCAAATTCCGCCGAGGTCGACTTTGCCTTTCATCCTTTCGGAGTCGATAAATTAAGTACCAGTTACGCACTCGGGTCGATCTAATCGATTTAATCCCTTTGTCTGTCCTTGTTTGTCCCCTCTATGTTTAGCCCTTAGTGGGCAATAAAGAAATAAGAAACGTTAGCACGCCGGGCGAAATGCTGAGTGGTATTTCGTCTGAAGTTACGTTCTGAGTTCAAATTCTGCCGAGGTCGACTTTGCCTTTCATCCTTTCGGGGTCGATAAATTAAGTACCAGTTACGCACTGGGATCGATCTAATCGACTTAATCCCTTTGTCCGTCCTTGTTTGTCCCCTCTATGTTTACCCCCTTGAGGGCAATAAAGAAATAAGTAGATGACACTTGCCCAAGGCGCCGCGCAGTAGAACTGAAACTGAAACAAAGTCGTTGTAAAAACGAACTCCTTAACCACACGCCCATACTTAGTGGGGATTTCGGAGAGTTTGATTTTATTTTGGCCGCTCAAATTGTTAGAAACGTTCCATGTTTCTTCCTTATGACATACCTTACTGCCACGAAGGGCCATCACTGGGACGGAACGGAGAGGACTGTCACGGCTGGCAGGTTTTACACCATATGTCATTGTCATATAAAGAGTGTGTAAGAAAGGAAATAACTGTAGCAACATCAGCAACATGATTAACGACAGCAACACTCATAACATCGACAACAACGCTAATGATAATAATAACAACAATAATAATAATAATAATAATAACAATAATAATAATAGCAACAACAACAACAACGATGATAATGATAATAATAATATTAATAATAATAAAAGTAGGAGTAATAATAATAATAATAATAATAATAATAATAATGATTATAACGTAAAGTAAGATAATCACAACAACAACAAATGTATATCACAAACAAATTTTGTTTATGTTATTTTATTCAATAAGTAATGTGAAATGCGTCTCAACGACGCAGTAATTAAACATTTTTGTTTAATCAATTTTATTCAATACTCCGCCATATTGTGGGAAATTTGAAAGACGTTTGTCTATAATGTTATCTTTGTAAATACACATATACATACGTACACACACGCATATATTGGAATATTTGTCTATGCTTATGCATATATATATATATATATATATATATA
>NC_069005.1:10138988-10141544 GCF_001194135.2 Octopus bimaculoides | reverse complement strand
GTCATATTTATTGGTGATTTTCTTATAAAAGATGGAGAATCTTTCGGTTTTTTCTTCATATCTTCAATGCTTCAGCAGACACCAACACTAGAAATCATAACAGTAGACTAACTTTTCTTATTTATAACCACAACAAGAACAAGAGCAGCAACAACATCAACAGCCCCTAACACTCACCATCCATTAGAATTAAGTCATTTCACAAACCAAATTATAGACAAAGATTTTATACTAAAGTAAATGTAAAATAAAGAATTGAATGAAGAAAGATAGATAGGTAGATAGACAGATAGATAGATAGATAGATAGATAGATAGATAGATAGATAGAGTGAGCAGAGGTAGCTAGAGAGGTAAATAGATAGGTAAATGGGTAGGTAAGAAAATGGTTAGATAAGTAAATGGGTAGTTTGGTACATAATTCAATAGCTAGGTTGATAGTTAAATGTAGAAGAATAAACAAAGAGCTTTCTAGTAAGATAGATAGACAGAACATAGACAGTTGGCTAGATACAAGGATACATTGACGGGTAGATGGATGGTTCGTTGGATAGATAGACAGACAAGCTAATAGATAGATAGATAGATAGATAGATAGATAGATAGATAGGATGAATGGATAACTGGATAGACGGAAAATTAATTGTATGGAAGTATATGAAGTTTCTTTTCTTATACCTGGTGGTACTTGGTTATGGTAACGTTGAATTAGTACAGTTGATATATAAAAGGCTGCCATTTGAGGTTTGACTCCAACCTTTACTAGTTCTTTAATAAAAATGCAAAGATTTACTTTCAATTCATACATATATATCGTTAAATATGTTTTTTTTTTTATACCATCCGTGGAAATGAATGCAGCTTAATGGAACAGATTATCCTACAAGCCATTCAATTGAATTTCGATAGACTCCAGTAGTTCAAAAAAATATTTTAATACAAGGGATTTCTAATTGAATAAGCTTCGCACAAGAATGAAGTCATTTGAAATAGTGTTAAAATGTTTAGAAAACGTTCGAACTTAAAATGAAAATATAGCATTGCTCTATATAAAACTACAAAATATCGTATGACACAAGCTTGGAGTTACAGGACATGAATGTATGTATATGTGTTTATTTGTAATATTTTATACACTTGCTGGAAATACATAGAATTGTATATGCATTTTTATGGTACATTTAGTCAAATTATCCGCTCTATGTCGAGAACTGGTGACGTGGTGAAGAAATGTAAACAAATTACGTCATTGAAATGTGAAAAGGTAGTTTTTCGGCAGACGAGAGAGGAAAATGGGTAATCAAACATAGCATACAATGCGGAAAGAACAAGTTAAAATCATCGTGTTTATTGTGTAGAATGTATATATTGAAAGGTAAAATATTGTTTACGTTTAGACTCTTTAGTTCAGCAATGTGCAACAAAAAGGGACGACGACGTTAGTCAGAAACGTTTGATGACGTCAGACAACGTCAGACAACACAAGACGAAAGCGTCAGACAACGCCAGATGACAACGTCAGACAACGCGTTCAAGCTCACACCTGCACCTGTTTGTGTGAGACTTCTCCCCTTCTTCTCTCCTTCACGAAGCTGTGGTGAAGGGGGTGTAAGGAAATCAACTTCGAAAGAGAGTTGCCAAGGAGACGGGCGTTCGTTATGAGATCATCTGCATGTCGTTGAAGACGCCAGTCTCAAAAACAAAAAAATGGCTAAGAATGCCGAAAATGATTTTAGGAAATGGGGAAATTCGCCACATAGGGAAGATTTCCCGTGCAAACAAATTGCACAACTGAATGTATCAGCTGTTGCACAACTTTTACATACAAAAAATATAATCCAAAGTCAACTTTTTAAGGCAATAAAAGGTAAACTTACACGGTGCCTATGTGTCTATCGTCCGTCTATAAAGATAGATAGACAGACAGACAGACAGACAGATAGATACATAGCTTTCTTTATTGTCCACACGGCTGAACACAGAGGACAAATACAAATGTAGAGCTTTTCTTTTGGAAAATGAAAAAGAAAAGGGGAAAAAAAGAGAAAAGAAAAGGTAAATAGGTAGGTAGACAAGGAGGTAGGTAGATAGAGAGAGAGAGAGAGAGAGAGAGAGTCAGACAGAGGGCGGGGGAGAGACGTATAGATAGGTAGGTAAGTAGAAACAGATATATTGATATAAATACAGACAAACATAAATATATATGCGTGTGTGTGTGTGTGTGTGTGTGTGTGTGTGCGTGAGTGAGCGTGTGTGTGGTTGTGTCTGTACATACGCATATTTACACAACGATGTGTCGAAAGAGTGATTTGTATACGTGGATCTACGAAGATAGCTATAGAAAGAATGGGACGAACTTCATATGTATGCATGAGGGATTTGTTTGTGTATGTTTGAGCGAGCGCGCGTGCGCGTGTCTGTGTGTGTGCATAAGTCCGGGTAAATA
The DNA here is from genome assembly GCF_001194135.2 of Octopus bimaculoides. NCBI lineage: Eukaryota > Metazoa > Mollusca > Cephalopoda > Octopoda > Octopodidae > Octopus > Octopus bimaculoides. Next base: position 10,139,099 of record NC_069005.1, on the reverse strand, counting down.
GATAAATAATTTAATAGATAGATAGATAGATAGATAGACAGACAGATGTACCGATATATAGATACATAGGTATATATATATATATATATATATATATATATATATATATAT
>NC_069005.1:10137255-10138368 GCF_001194135.2 Octopus bimaculoides | reverse complement strand
TATATATATATATATATATATATATGAGGGAGATAGATAGATAGATAGAGACAGACAGACATATGTACCGATATATAGATTAATAGATATCTCTTTACATCAATTTCAGGAACAACGCTCTTAGCAATTGCATTGAAATGTAATTTAATCGTCCTCTAGCGCCAGATATTAATAGTCTGTTACTCAATCTAGTCTTCATATATTTAATATATTAAATATAATCTTTCCGTTACTTCCAATAATAAAATACGAACATTGACTTCATTTTATACAGATAGGTCCATTTTCTTGTTGCTCCCTTACTCTATCTTTTGTGTGTGTGACATTATGTCATTTATTATGTCACGTGTTTCTAGCATATAAACCGGCCATATCCGGCCCAGACATTCTAGCTGCATCGTGTTTAAACGAGCCATTTCTGACTTCTCACGCCGACTCTATACTATCGTTCTAAAAATAAGCGGTCAGTCGTCGAAATTTCAAACATATGGGACAATGCATGATTAATTCAAGAAATTTGAAAGTGTAATCTGAATGCTAAAGTCTTAAACAAGTCATTTCCGGTCTAAATAAATTACCTTTTCAATGTTCAAACCAGCCAGAACCTGTCTTTGATAACTACTCTACAATGTTATAACAATCATCGAAATTTCGAAGCTACGAAATAATACAAGGTCGATTTAAAACAATCAGAGCATAGGCGCTGGCTTGACTGCGTGGTAAGGAGCTCGTTTCCCATCCACTTCCGGGTTCAGTCCCACTACGTGGTATCTTAGGCAAGTGTCTTCTGCTATAGCCTCGGGCCGACCAAAGCCTTGTGAGTGGATTTAGTAGACGGAAACTGAAAGAAGCCCGTCGTATCTTTGTGTCTGTGTTTGTTTCCCCATCATCGTTTGACAACTGAGTTTGGTGCCCTTTTGTATCCGTAAACTACCAGTTCAGCAAAAGAGAATAAGCAACTAGATTTATAAAGAATAAGTCCTGGGGTCGACGACTTCGACTAAAAATCCCTTTAAGGCGGTGCTCCAGCATGGCCGCAGCCAATTGACTGACACAAGTAAAAGAATAAAAGAGTAAGTATGCATTGCGTTTAACAGAGTAACCTCAATGCTA
>NC_069005.1:10135090-10137204 GCF_001194135.2 Octopus bimaculoides | reverse complement strand
AATGAATTTGTTCAGTTTGGTATTTATTTCGTCGATCTATTTTGCCGCACCACTAGGTTACGCGGACGAAAACAAACCAACACCGGTTGTCAAGTGCTGGTGAGAAACAAACAGACACAAAGTCACACACAGGCGCGCAAATACCCCCCACACACACACACACAAATATATAGGACGGGCTTCTTTTGGGATCCGTCTACCAAATCCACTCACAAGTCTTTGGTCTGCCCGAGGCTGTAGTAAAAGACACTTGCCCAAGGTGCCAGATAGTGGGACTGAACCCGGAGCCATGCCGCAAGACAGAGAGCCTCTTACCACACAGCCTCGCCTGCGCATACAAATATATATATATTAATCCATTCGCTCTATAATTGTCACGAGTTGAGCAGGAAGTCTCTCACTTCTGATGGGGTTGTATTTTCAACATGTTTCCGACTGTCACACATTCTATTTAAGATTCGATAGACAGGCTTTCCCTCGAAATCAGTGATGCTCGAACAACCCCCAAATTCTTCACACTTGTTCGATACTCATGGGTTCGATGACAAGATGCTTAGTTTAAATTTAAAATTGCTTGTCCATGAATCATGATACAATGCAAAAGCATTTTTTTTTCTGTTGCATACATGAATTTAATGAGTAAAATGAATAAATTCATTGTTTATCTATCTATCTATATCACTTCATTTCGTTTCTCGAAATAAATTACTTTACAATCGTCGAGCTGTTATTTATAAGACAATCGGTAAATTATGATGTAATAATCGAAATGCACCGAAATTTTCAAAAGAAATATAGTGTAAAATAAAGACCAACAAATATACTATCCCCGCCATACACACAAACACACACACACAAATAAAAACACACACAAATAAGCACACACACACACACACACACACAAACACACACACAAATAAAAACACACACAAATAAGCACACACACACACACAAACACACACACACGCAAACACACAAATACACACTCGCACACCTTTAAATCTTCTGTTTTGAAAATCATGATAACGTCAAAACATGATTACGTCAAAACAGAACAATTTTCAAATTCAACAAAACATTGTTTCCCTGGTGTCATTGCAATTGTGTATGACGGAGAGATGAGCGCACTGATAGACAGATAAACATGGCCGTCAGGTAATAGCCTGACATCAGTGCTTGAAAAGTCATTGAAATTCTATATACTCGTTAACAGTTTTTTGGGGCTCATATACGCTTGCGAGCGGCTATCACTGACGAAGCGGAGTACGTTGAAATGATGTGATCTGATAGGTTGTCTGCCAGCAATATAAATATCTATGCTTTTATGTCCCATGCTTTCATATGTGAGGTTTTCTCAAGGTAAATATTTTAGTATTCGGCTTTCTAATAAAACGTTCACGTTAAGTTGGATATAATGTTTGCCCTTAATATTTGTATATCTCAATATCACAGCGATTTTCATATTTATTCTTAAAAAAAGTCCCGCATACTCGAACGCCATTAAGTTAATCGCTGTTGTTTCATCACAAGAAAAGAACTCCCTCACAACGAGTGTATCTTCATAACACACACACACGATTTATTTTCAAGGAAACCTTATACCACCGGCGTCTCGACATTATTGTGTCACGTCAGCCAGAAACATAAACAGAGCAATTAATCTAGGCTTCTCAAAGCCAAAACGGAGGAAACTGATGCGAAGACTATAGATCCAAGCCATCACTGGATCTGTAATATTTTGTGAAAACTTTCAGAAATTTATCCTTTAAGTATGTGTACACGTGTTTTGACATACAACTATATGCATGAGAATACATACATAGACCAAAACATACAAATCTGCACATGCACTGACTCCAAATACTGCACATATATGCATATACATGCAAAAATATCCTGTTGACGTTGTTGAAATTCAAATGAAGGAGCCTTGGATCTTGGTTAGAAAATGGCTCTTCCTCTATTGGCAACAAATCTTGAAATAAACTGAATAATGACATATATGCACATATGATTACATACCTATATACACACGCACACACACAAGCACGCACACATACACACACACATGTATATATATATATATATATATATATATATATATATATATATAT
>NC_069005.1:10133699-10134737 GCF_001194135.2 Octopus bimaculoides | reverse complement strand
ATACTAATGAAAATCAACTATGAATTTACTCAAGTGAAAAACGAGCGGAGAAGGGGAGGACAACGGAAGATAATCTGCTTACATCTCCCTAAACAAAAACGGAAAGACAAAACACCTGAAATCAAAACCATTGTTGCACTATATATCAAAATAAATGGTCTACAGACCTTCCCTGCAGGATAGTGAATAATAATTTAAACAGTTTTGTGGGTGATTGTATTGTAGTTTCTGAATAAACTGTGGACATAATGAGACAACTCACATTTTTATATATGCTGTTACGTATTCATATTTCTACATATATAAAATATGTGTACAAACATACACACAGACACACACACACTCAAACGCACACACACATATATATATTTAAGTATTTTAACCTCTGCATATAGTTAAGCATGTGTGTGCGTGTGTGTGCGTGTGTGTGTGTGTGTGTGTGCATATATCATGTATATATAGATATATAAAAACATAGAATATATAGAATGCTTAGATATCTTTGTCTATAAATGTATCTATTCATATGTATGTGAGTCTGTCACCACACACACACACATACACACACATGTATACATGTATATATATGTACATACATACATATATGTAAATATATATATATATATTATATATATACATATATAAATATATGTGTGTGAAACTCGAGTTTTACGTGTGTGTGTATGCGTGTGTGTATGTTTGTGTATGTGTGTGTGTGTGTGTGAAACACAGGGACAGAGGGACAATTATTACTGTTTGGTCAACTTCACAGTTCTGCACTGTGACTTGTTGGAAGCGACACTATCTGAGTTTCAACGCAGAGCCAGAGCTTGTCAAATATTTGAATGTTAATATATTGAAAGCAACTGTTAAGGAGAGCTACTAAAACACATCATATTGCTTTGGAATGTTTACACTTCATTAATAATATTCGGTACGCTTTGTATGTACATGTGTGCCTGCATATACATACACACATGCACATATACACACATATATACATACATGTATATGTATATAGACATATATATATATATA
>NC_069005.1:10129400-10131396 GCF_001194135.2 Octopus bimaculoides | reverse complement strand
TATATATATATATATATATATATATATATATATATATATTCATATGTGTGTATCTTTGTGTGTGTGTTCGTCCCGCCACCATTGCTTGACAACCGATGTTGGTGTGTTTACGTCCCCGTAATCTAACGATTCGTCAAAGGAGCCCGATAGAATAAGTACTAGGCTTACAAAGAATAATTCCCGGGGGCGATTTCTTCGACTAAAACCATTTAAGGTTGTACTCCAGCATGGCCGCATTCAAATAACATAACATGTAAAATAGTAGGCAAATAAACACATATATGAATATATACGCAGATTAAACGAAGAGACATTTTTGCATTTTTGTGAGTGTGTGTATATATATATAAAAAATTGATATTTATTAATGAGGGTAGAAATTGATATTAATCAATTAAACCAGTGGTCTTTCTCTTATTTTTGTATGTAAAAAAAATGATAGATAGATAGATAGATAGATATATAGATAGATAGATAGATATATAGATAGATAGATAGATATGGTGACCATTTAACGGCTGTTTAAAAACTGCGTTGTTCTGGTAGAGTAAGATTGTTCCTTCTGTGAGCGTTTTGCAAAGTGGTCTCGTGTTAGCTGTCTTTAAAATGCTTTCATTGCATGTACGTTCTCCTAACCATTCTGAAGCATCTTTTGTTGCACAATATACAGCTTTTTGTCGATCTAAATTGCACCTAATTCAATGCACATAAATAAATACAAGGCATGTAATAGCCTCGTAAAACTGAGGACTTTTCTATGGGAACCCATTAAACCTGATGCTTAACTTGAACAATGCCCGAAATTAACTTGGAAGATAAAATTTGGACCCAATCAGTAGCCAAAGTGAAAATTGTCAGCGCCATTAGAAATATCGTATCCACAAGATAATGACATTGTTTCTTGGTATTTCTTTAATGAATAAGTAAGACTGCTATTGTATATATACATTTATATCTTTATAATAATATGTGTATGTGGGGGGTTGTGTGTGTGTGGGGAGGTTGTGTGTGTGTGGGGAGGTTGTGTGTGTGTGTGTGCGTTGTGTGTGCGTAGGTATTAAGTAACAATCTCTTTCTTGCGTCATACCGACTCATAAGGGCCGGTTTCCTGGTTTCCATAGCTTTCCTTCTCATCTGCTCCAATGAAGGCAAAGGTCGTTTCATCTGCAGGCAAGGCGGTGGCGTCAGTTCATTGGGAGTGCAAAAGACATTGTGTTCATTAATTATCTTCAAAAGAGCCACACCATCAATGGAGGGTACGATGCCAAGTTGCCGAGGAAGTTCCAAAAGGCTATTATGGACAAACACACTAGAAAATTGCCGAAAATTGTGTCATCAAGACAATGCTGCAACACATGACTCCTGTGTTGTTCTGTGTGACTGTGGCTTGGAACTGGATGATCACCCTCACTATTCTCTTGCTTTGGCCCCATCTGAGTATTATCTGTTCCTCCAACATGAGAAAACACTTGGCTGGGAGCCAGTGCCACAGTGATGATGACGTCATATTTATTGCTGATGACGTTTTAAACAACAGGATGAAAGGTTTTTCAACAATGGGATCCAAGCACTGCAAAACCAATGGAGGAAGAGTGTGGACCTCAATGGGGTTGGGTTATGTTGAAAAATAACCTCATTGGGTCGCATTTCATGACAGTATCTTGGTCGCCCTATGAACTCTTCAGCCGATTCTCATATACTAGTCTGTCACTTCATATCATTTAAAATACATTCAGTTTCGTATTGTTCGCCATATTGTGTTACGTTGCAACTTTTTTCCATACTGTTCGGTTATTTTTAATCATGTATTCCGTACTCTGCAATTCCAATATACTTCAGTGAATCAAACGTACTGCCTCACACACGAACAGACATATTTATGAGTCAGTATTCATGAATGTGTGTGTGTGTATGCGTGCGTGCTTGTACATGTGTGTATGTTTGCATGTATGTATATATATATATATATATATATATATATATATATATATATATA
>NC_069005.1:10127989-10128818 GCF_001194135.2 Octopus bimaculoides | reverse complement strand
ATATATATATATATATATATATATATATATTCCTATATATATATATCTCTGTATCTATCTAACTATATATCTCTGTGTATGTATGTATGAATACAAGCACATACACACACAGACACACACACACACACACACACACACACATACACACACACACTCATATATATATATAAATATAAGAAAATTATAACAAAGGAAATCCAGTTAATTTTTTGGGTAGATTCTTAATGTGTCAGAGCAGGTGTGCACGAGTGTGCTTGGAGTTTGTAAATGTTTTCAAATAGTCTTTTTAGTTATAGATACTTATTATCTTATGCATACACATATGCACGCGCACAAACGCATGTATGAATTTAATTGTATATAAAAACGGTAAATATGCAGCTTGTGTGGTATTGTTTCAGTGTATATTTAAACATGAAAGTATATTAAGGAACACACATGTGTATATTACCCATGTCAAAATACGATAGAGATAGATAGACAGACATATAGATAGAGAGAGAGAGAGAGAGAGAGTGGTAGATGGATAGATAGATAGATAGAGTTATAGATAGATAGATAGATAGATAGGTAGGTAGGTAAACTGATATATTTATGTGTGCGTGTGTGTCTTTATAGACATACACATGCACAGAGGCACACACACACACTCAGAGTAATATATAGACTTTTAAATTAATATTCATACTCATATATATATATATATATATATATATATATATATGTATAAATGTTTATGTATGTATAATTCTTATACATAAATTCTTGTTGTAAATGTATAATCACAAGTATATAGCTATATATTTATATCTATCTGTCTGTCTCTTTC
>NC_069005.1:10126223-10127979 GCF_001194135.2 Octopus bimaculoides | reverse complement strand
TGTGTGTGTGTGTGTGTGTGAGTGTGTATGTGTGTAGACACACACATTCACATGCACACATATTTGGTCATTCCATAAATAATGCGTTTTTTTTATTTTTCAAAATTAAGATAAACAAATTCTTTTTTAATCTAAAATATACTCTCCTTCCTTTTCTGCAATGCTATTCTATCTGTCTTTTAGACTTGCAAGGACCCTCTCCCAAAGTTCACTTGTCCATGACGAAAAATACTCCTCCAGGACCGTTCTGACCTCATTTACAGAGCTTATACTTTTTCTGTCCAAATGATTTTGGAGACTGCGGAATAAATGATAATCTGATAGGACAATATCCGGCGAATGTGGTGGGCGGGGCAACGTTTCCCATTCAAACTGCTTCAGCCTTTGTAATATCATCCTTGCTGTATGTGGCTGAGCATTATCCTGATGGAAGAACAACTTTCGTCTTGAAATCAAAGATGGTAGCTCTCCTAGCACAGATGACGATGAATGGTTGAATAACCAAATCCAAATTTCTTTGCTAGTTCCTCAACAGTTACGATGGGATTTTGTTCCACCAGCGGTTTCAGGACGTCCCCATTGAGCTCTACAGATCTTCCAGGACGAGGCTCATCTTCTAGGCTGTAGTTTCCAGCTAGGAATTTCTGGAACCACCATTTACACTGGCTTACACTTATTGTCCAATCCCCATATGTTGATATAATATTCCTCGTACTTGCCTAATATGCTCATTTGTCACTTCCATTATAACTTTGAAAAAATAACTGTTAAAATCGAACTGCACTCTTCAAGTTTTGCACTAAGAATAAGTAAAAAGTAAAATTACCATCTGCTTTTATAGCAAGTTGATGCAGGTAGTTTATCCCGTCCTCCTCCGAAATTAATTCATGCTATTGAAAAAAGCTGCTTTATTTATGGGATGACCATACATATATTTAATAGTTATAGTTGATATCGTTTTCGCAGGACAATGTTGTTTTCTACTCAAGGCACAACCCCCGACATTTTGGGGGAGGGAAGCAGTCGATTAGATCGAACCCAGTACGCAATTGGTACTTAATCAATCAGCCTCCGGAAGGATGAAAGGTAAAGTCGACCTCGGCGGAATTTGAACTCAGAACATATAGACAGACGAAGTACCGCTAAGCATTTCACCCGGCGTGCTAATGTTTCTGCCAGCTCGCCGCCTTCGCAAGACAACGCTACCCTCTATGAAAGCGTATCGACACCCATGTTCAGAATGAATTCTATGATATCACACGATATATAATTAGATATATGCTATATATATACACCTGCACTCGCTAAAAACCGCAGTTTTACAATCTTAACAATCTGATTTTGTGTATGCTCGCGCTCGAGCGCTCACACACATACACACACATCTATGTATGTATATACATGGATTCTAAGTCCCGTTTACTTACATATGTTTTTTCACTTTGAAACTAATATGTGATTATTAAACGTTTTATATCAGATTTCAATATATGTCGAATATAATTCGATTTCATACACGCATGAATAGTATCATTTCGTAATCATATGCATGTGTAATATAACGCTTCAGTATACATGTTTATATATGTCTGTGAGTGTGTGTGTTCGCGCGTGCGTCTGTGTGTGTGTGTGTAAGATATATATATATATATATATGTGTGTGTGTGTGTGTGTGTGTGTGTGTGTGTGTGTGTAAAATATATGTATATGTAATATATGTTTATATATATATATATATATATATATATATATATAT
>NC_069005.1:10121818-10123033 GCF_001194135.2 Octopus bimaculoides | reverse complement strand
TTTATATAGTTTTTTGTTAAATTATTTCATTGCACTCTTGCAATCTCTTCAGTAACTTGTCTCTCCACTTCCATTTATTTTGAATATATTCAAAATAAATGGAAGTGGAGAGACAAGTTACTGAAGAGATTGCAAGAGTGCAATGAAATAATTTAACAAAAAACTATATAAATTAAATTAATAAAGGACTGAACCAGTGCGTGTGTTTATTACCGGCATAATGCCTCTCCCAAGGTTTAATTGTATATATATATACATATATTTTTTTCTTTGAGTGTATGACAGCACCGACATACATAATTATACACATACATATACATACATAGATACACTTATGCATTTGCGTAAGAATGTTATGTGCATACACACATCCACACACACACACATTCACACACGCACGCACACACACACATACATATATACATATATAAAGTATACACACATACACATAGATATATGTATATACCGATGTCTCGATTCCATTAGAGAGTCTCCAAATGTAACTAATGCTGTGAAAGTATCAGCCATAATTAATTCTATCTCTAACATAATTAGAGCTAAATAAAATCTTTGAGGCCTACATAATTCAAGAATCATCATGTCGCCACAGAAATGCTAACGTAGACGCTGATACATGCGTATATCTGTGTGTGTGTGTGTGTGCGTGTGTGTGTGCGTGTGTGTATGTGTGTACGCGAGAACGTGTGTGTCTGTGTGTAGGTGCGTGTGTTATTGACACATATATACATTATATAATTACATATATATTGATAGCTGTATAAAAACTTATGCATCTCTCTTTCTCCTCGTTCTCTCTCTCTCTCTCTCTCTCTCTCTCTCTCTGTATATATATATAGAGAGAGAGAGAAAGAGAGAGAGTAATTAATATTTCTAAGTCTCTCTAAAGGAGACTACGGCAGCGGTACTGGAAATTAATAGTTATCGCCAAGCCAAAATGGCAGTCCCAAAATTAGGACGAAAGCTGCCGTGACTTAGGTCCAAGAAGCCATCGCCTCTAGCTAGCTATGTGACACACGAAACTTGTGTCCTTTATAACCTTCGAACAGGGGAGGTCAGCAGCTTCCCCCTGCTGGTTTGGCATCAGCAGACTAGTTTCAGGGTGTTGCCCCTTGTCAATGCAGAGCAGCCAAGCGCCAGCCAGGCGGATGGCTTCTTGGAGCTAACTCACGGCAGCTTTCGTCCTAATTTTGGGAC
>NC_069005.1:10121255-10121718 GCF_001194135.2 Octopus bimaculoides | reverse complement strand
GAAATGCTTAGTGGTATTTCGTCTGTCTTGACGTTCTGAGTTCAAATTCCAGTGAAGTCGACTTCGCCTTCCATCCTTCCGGGTCTATAAATTAAGTACCAGTTGCGTAATGGGCTCTATCTAATCGACTGGCCACCTCCTCCAAAATTTCAGGTCTTGTGCTTAGAGTAGAAAAGAATATATTATATACTTTTATGACTAATATTTCGGTATGTCTTATCACTTTTCAATCTCATACATCATAACGAACAAAATTCAAACGTATACAAGGCATGGGCTCTCTAGTTTCGCTTACCTAAAGCTCTCGCCTATACTCAGCTTTTCTCTTCTTCCAAACACCAAGGCTGCCTTCTGCTCCGTCATGATGACATTCTAGAGTAGTGGTTCCCAACTTGGGGGTCCACAGAGCCCATGTTGGTCCAGAAATGTACTGAGGGTCCATGAACTAAATTCAAAATTTCAT
>NC_069005.1:10118717-10121028 GCF_001194135.2 Octopus bimaculoides | reverse complement strand
TATATATATATATATATATATATTATTAAAGAGTCAACAGGAAGAGTAAGTACGGTTAGGCAGCTTTTTAATCGTTACAAATGTTTCGATACATACAGATCCTCGTATATACAGGATTTAAAGTTAAGTTTAAATTAAATTATGTAACGATCTACCTGTATAAGAAGATCTTATGCATCTCCTCAGGCGATACTCAGTTGCTGTCTCCGTAAGTAAAGCATATTAAAAGCAAAGCATATTAAAAATCATTTAAATAAAAGATTTGGGAGCCACTGTGATAAGGGTGGGAATCACTGTACTAGAGCTGACTTGAAAACCTAGAAGTTAAATCTGAAGATATGACAATGGGTAGCATTGAATATAGCTTAGTGGAGAATATTTCGTTACCAAGCTTTCCGAGTTGGAGGCAGCCAAGATCAATGACCAGAAGGAGAAATAAATTCAACGTAGAACGGGGCTCGAACTCCACCTGTCAAATTACAAAGACAATTGCTGCAATGTTTGCAATTAAATCTGCCCATCCCTGATAAATACGAATCTCCACATGGACCGGTATGGCAAAACATGGAACTAACAATGCGGTGCAGCTGTGTCGAAGTAACGAGAAGAATTATGAAAATAACCACGCCCTTCTTCAATAACCGCACCTTCTCTTCTTACTCTTTCACATTCCATTTCCTGCTCTATTGCTCTGTCTTTCTTTCTCTCCCTCCCACTCCGTCTCTCACTCTCACCTACCTGTTACCCTTTCCTACTGTAAGCACAAGGCCCTAAATTCTAGTGGATGGGACCAATCGATTAGATCGACCCCTGTACGCAACTGGTACTTCATTTATCGACTCCGAAAGGATGAAAACCAATTTTGACCTCGGTGGAATTTGAACTCAGAACGTAAAGACAAACTATCGCTCCAAATGCCTCCTGTTTCACTTCTGTAAGCTGTGTAGAAAGTTCATAGTTATCAGACAATCAAAACACTTTGACCACTAACAGCCAAGTGGGAAGGCAAGTTTCCATAAGAAATTATTCACTCTCACACAGCTCATAGAACGAACGAATGAATGAACGAAAGGTTCCTCAATGTATTACATTTGTTGACTACCAAAGCGTCGAGATGAACGCAGTGTTGAAATCACTGGAAATGCAAGGTGTCCACGTGCAAGTGGCTGAGCACTCCACAGACACACGTACCTTTAATGTAGTTCTCGGGGAGATTCAGCGTGATAAGGATGTGACAATGTTGGCCCTCTGAAATACAGGTACAGCAGAAATAGAAAGAGAAAGTTGTGGTAAAAGAGTCCAGCAGGGTTCGCCACCACCCCCTGCTGGTGCCTCGTGGTTTCACTCAATAGACTCTCACAACGCTCGGTCTGGGAATCGAAACCGTGATCCTAAGACCGCGAGTCCGCTGCCTCCACAGTTATACATATACATACACATATAGACAAAAAAATAAAAGATAGGCGCAGGAGTGGCTGTGTGGTAATTAGCTTGCTTACAAACCACATAGTTCTGGGTTCAGTCCAACTGCGTGGCAACATGGGCAAGTGTCTTCTACTATAGCCTCGGGCTATATGAGTGGATTTGGTAGACGGAAACTGAAAGAAGCCCGTCGTATATATGAATTTATGAATATATGTATGTGTGTGTATATGTTTGTGTGTCTGTGTTTATCCCCCCATCATCGCTTGACAACCGATGTTGGTGTGTTTATCTAGCGGTTCGGCAAAAGAGACGGATAGAATATGTACTAGGTTTACAAAGAATAAGTCCTGGGGTCGATTTGCTCGACTAAAGGTGGTGCTCCAGCATGGCCGCAGTCAAATGACTGAAACAAGTAAAAGAGTATAGATAGATAACGTTTATTAACATGCAAATGGAAGTAACTACATGTAATATCACTAATGGCTTATATCATTTTATACACACTCACTCAAATGTATTTATTGAGTGCACAAAGATTGTTCGTGTAAACACCAATAAGTTATATTATGTGTGTGTGTGTGAAACAGAGAACTGGGGGTAGGAGAGACGATTGGGTTAGACTGAAAGAGTAGGAGTTAGAAAGAGGAAGCGGGAATGTCTACTCTACAAAGCCATTGTCAGACAAACAAAGTTGTATTCGTGCAACCTGAAAGAAAGGTATATGTCTCGAGCCCAGCAAGCGATCATCCACATTCCATAGGTTGATGGAATATATGTGTGTGTGTGTGTGTGTGTGTGTGTTTATGTATGTGTATATATATATATATATATATATATAAAGACATATAAACACATGTATGTACATACACACACGTAGATATATATA
>NC_069005.1:10113309-10115809 GCF_001194135.2 Octopus bimaculoides | reverse complement strand
TCGCACCATGTTTTAGTCTTCTGTTCAAGTGTTTTTCTTTTTATTTTTTTCTTAGCCGCTTTTAACCCGTGTATTATGAGTGATTATTGCTGGTTTCGAAGTCTAAATACTTCGTTTATAGAAGAATTATATCCAGACACACACACACACACACACACACACACACACACACACACACACACATATTTAGAGACTGATGCATACAGATATATATATATAACTTGAAATATTTTCTATTTTTTAATACGTGTGATATTTCTATGCATGAATAATAATCGTCTTTGTTGATATTGCAATTGCCAAGTTTTCTAATATCGACAACCAAGCATCCAGATTTTCTTCTAGTTTTGGCCATTTAACAATTCTCTTTCGAAAATTACATTTTATTCGTCCCAATAAATAACATTTTTTTCAACAGTCCGTCATGGTCTAATGGGACTTAAAATAGATGTTGGTCGAAATCGCTTAGCAGTAGATCTGTTGTTGTGTACTTTTAGATATTGAATAGCCAATAATTTATAACTGGCAGTATATTACTGTCGCTTCTGCTTGGATTCCGTTAGAATTCTCTATTTTTTTGCTTTCCATTTAAAAAAAAATAATTTTTGATTGAAAAAAAAATACAATGTACGACGATAAATGGGAATGTAGAAGCCAGCTGCGAGAATGTGTTCAGAACGAGACTCGTAACATATATCTTTGCTATTTTTTACGGCTAAGAAGTTAGTACTCACACACACGCACACACACGTTGTAGAGTTGGCTGGATTATACGTTAAATAGAATAGAATAAACAGAGAACACAAGAATAAATAATTACAGATGACTGCATCCAAAATGCATTCCTCTGTTGTTTGCATCTGGTAACCAAAAGTAAGATCCTTCCAAGGAATTTAAAGAAAACTCTCTATAAATGATGCCTTGTAAAGGTTCGGTCTATGATTGGAACTGCATGTTTCGAAAACCTAGGAATATAGGTTTAATAATTTAGAGAAAATGATCTTATTTACGCTTATGAATACGCAAGATAGTTTATAAGACAGAGATATATGTATATATGTTTGTGTGTGTGTGTGTGTGTGTGTGTGTGTGTGTGTGTGTGTGTACCAGTCATCCTTTGTCCCTCGGCTTCTAACAGAAGGAAAGTTGCTGTGGCTTGAGCAGTTAAAATGCACAGGAGGCCATCCTCTCAGTGTGTAGAAACGTTTGAGCTTTTTCCAAAGGATGCGAGAAAGGATGAAAGAAAGAGAAAAGTAATGAGAGTCGATCCCAGAAATGTACGGCAAAGTTGTCCTCAGTGGTACATGAAGTTTAGAGAGACAGAGCGAATACATGTATCCGAGTGACTAGTTTGTCTGTCTCTCTCTCCCTCACTATGTGTATGTGTGTGTTTAATCACAAATATGAAGAATAGTGTAAGTGATTTTAACGTTAATTTTCAGTTGCTTCATCTCAGTTCGATCTCATCAATCTTGACATACTATGCAATAATACATTCAATTATTGATTGCTCTTCAAGTACTATTGAAATGATACATGTCGAATTGTCAGAATTGCATATAAAAATGTATTCAAAGAACTTGACTTAACTAGAATTTACACGTATACCGTATTTCATTTACATATAAACAAAAGAAACCTCATACGCAATTCTGTTTAACCTTATTCGACTTCTGTCATTTCTATAGATCTTGTGGGGTAATGAATAGTTGCAAATATTATTGCATAATAGGGCAAGATTGATGAGGTCGAATTGCGATGAAACAATTGTAAATTATTTTAGTTAAAACTTGCTCACACCATTTTTTTTTGCTTCTCATTATAAAGAACTCTACGGATCCGTGTGAATTTTCAGACAGTTTGGAAGAATGAGGAAACTCCAGATTACTGTTTTGTCTGATAGCCCATACCCTTGGATGAGCTAAACTCCAAGATTAATTAATTTTTTTTTAATCTTTTACTTGTTCCAGTCATTAGACTGCGGCCTTGAAGATGTTTTGGTCAAATGCATCAACATCAGTACTTACTTTTTTTGTTAAGCCTGATACTTATTCTATTGATGTCTTGCGAACCGCTAATCTCTGAAGATGTAAATACAACACCTGTTGTGAAGCGGTGGTGGAGGACAAACCCAGGCACGATCATATACACACACACACTCGACAGGCTTCTTTCAGTGTCCGTCTACCAAGTCCACTCACAAGGCTTTGGTCGACCCGAGGCTATAGTAAAAAAAAACCCACTTATACTAGGTACTAAGCAGTAGGACAGAACCGGGGACTGCGAGACTGAGAAGAAAGCTCCTTACCACACAGCCAGAAATGTACCTATCCAAATAAAGTTATCGTTATATTTTCACACACGCGTGTACTTCTACTCACATCAGTCAAAGCTCCCTCAGCAGTCAGTTTTGTATTGCTTTACAACCATTACATCAACAGTTCGATAAATAGAGTCCATTAACATAAGGTGTCAGAATAAAAAAATAACCGGGGACTAC
>NC_069005.1:10112517-10112760 GCF_001194135.2 Octopus bimaculoides | reverse complement strand
ATATATATATATATATATATATATATATATATATATATATATACAATATGCACATATATATGTATGTATGCATATATGTGTGTGTGTGTGTGCGTTATACATAAATATATATATACAGATACACACATACGTATGTATATATACACACACATACACGCACACACACAAACACACAGGCATACACAAACACATACACGCACACACACACTCACATACACACAAACACACACACACACACTCACA
>NC_069005.1:10109988-10112507 GCF_001194135.2 Octopus bimaculoides | reverse complement strand
CAAACACACACACACACACTCACACACACACACATATATATATATATATATATATATATATATAATCTTTTCTGTGATTCGCTTTCTTCAAAACTTTGAAGACATTTATATTGATAATATGAAGAGTGTATATAATATTCCGATGTAGAAAGATTCAGAATAGTCATGATTTCAATTCAAATATAGAGATACATATTCCATAAGCTCCGAGACAGAAATAGATATAGATAAACACACTTTTATACACATGCATGTATACCTGTTGACACAAAATCCTAATACAATTACACACGCATAGACATTTCTACGCCATCAAGAAGCAGATACGGCAAGCTACGCAAAATTATGACTAAACTGATGTAAGTTTATTTATATAGATATTCAGTATAGATATTCGGCGTATGCTGTGTAAATACGCATACAAAACTGTTATACATTTCACGCTGTTACATACATACATATATATGTGTATATATCTGTATGTATGTATGCATGTATGTATGCATATATAAGAAAGAAAGTGTGTGTGTGGGTGAGAGAGAGAGAGAGAGAGAGAGAGAGAGAGACATATATATAGTACACTTACACACACAAATATGTATATTTATATATATACGTATGCATACATGTGAATATATACATACATATACATATATATAAAATATATATTATATATGTATTTGAATATATATACATATGTGAATATATATGCTTATACATACGCATATATATATATATATATATATATATATATATATATTTGAATATATATATGTATATATGTGTATGTATACGCATATGTTAATATATAAACACACACACACACTCACACACACGCACACACACATATAATATTTACATGTGCATACACACACACACGCAAGTATATATCATTTAATGTACACGGTATTTAAATGGAAACCACTAATAGTTCCATGCCATGAAGATACGATATTCGGATTTTTTTTATATATAAAATAGCCTTATATAAAATCTCCAGGCAGTCGTTTGGGCACAACGCACATTCGTCACGTTTGAAAACCACGACAGTGGTCCTTGCAGAAACCACAAGAAAAAAAAAGAGGTTTGTTGCAAAACCTGAAACGAGAAGACAACGAATAAATAAAAATGAAAAACGAAATAAATAAATAAATAAACCGAATAACTCTTTGTTTTCTACTCTTTTCTTTTCTTCCTTAGTTTTCTTTCCTTTGTTTTCCCGTTTATATTCAAACTTAGTCTTCGTGTTCCACTTTTTGCGTCAACGTTCTCATGTTTTCTCATGGATCAGCGTCCTGGTTTTCAAGCAGCACAGAACTTAAACGATTGCTTGGAGACACAAGGCACGTTATAAAAATTTGCCGAATTTATCGTGGCTCCATGGCATGAAACCATTAGAAGCTCTTATTTAAATACTGTGGAGGGAGTACCATTTTGTTGATCTTACCTGTAACGTAACAGTAAACTATATATATATATGTGTGTTTTATATACACATATATATACATATATATCTTTCATTTGTTTCAGTCTTTAGACTGCGGCCGTACTGGAGCATGAAATCGACGTTAGTACTTATTTTTTTGGTAAGCCTGAAACTTATTCTATCGGCATCTTGTTGCCGAAGCGCTAAGTTATGCTGACGTAAACACACACCAACTGGTTGTAAAACGATGTTAGGATCAAACGCAAATACAAAGACACATATACATACATACGCGCATACATGCATACACACATACATACATACATACATACATACGCGCATACATGCATACACACATACATACATACATACATACATACATGCATGAATGCATACATACATATGCGCATACATACATACTCATAGGCACGTACGCATACACACACACACACACATACACACACACACACACACACAAATACACACACACACACAATTTTATGTAGGGAGGGCAAAATCCAAGCTGTATCCTCCTGGAGCACATCTGCTTATTACAGTATTACAATGTGGCGTGTAGTTGTTATTGTATTTGTGTGAGATACATTTTAAAGTTCTGGAAATTTCTGGAAATATTATTATATAACAAAACAGTAATATGGAAACTTTTTTGGTATTACTTAATCCCTATTACATGTATTTCATTTGCTAATAAGATTAACTAAATCGTACATTTTTCATAAATATGTAAAAAAAATTTCCCTACGGAAATTCTTCTGACCGAGAATCAAACATTAATAATTTTCTTAGACGGAAAAAGGTAGAATCCATCTGAGATTCGAGCCATGCATCTACTGCTTCGTTTACTGCAGATGCATGATTCAACTCCCGCGGGTGGCCTTCTGCTTTTTAGTTTTCTGTTCAAGTGTTTTTCTGTTTGTTTTTTTCTTAGTCGCTTTTAACTCGTTTATTATGAGTAATTATTGCTCGTTTCGCAGTCAAAATACTTCGTTTATAGAAGACTTATATCCACACACACACACATATATTTAGAGACAGATGCATACAGATATATATATATATATATATATATATA
>NC_069005.1:10106128-10107005 GCF_001194135.2 Octopus bimaculoides | reverse complement strand
ATATATATATATATATATATATATATACATACATACATATTACACATCTTATTTGTGTTATTTTTTATGCTACACCACACACAGAACCTTCCTTTCGTTGGATCTTGAGTGTTAGCTTACAATTTAAAGTATGGAAAGGTGGGCGTTGTAAAGATATTTTATGAACACTCTCTATATATAATTATATATATAAATACATGCATATATACATACATTTATGGCATTGCTTGTTTGCTTGTGGGGGAGATAATTTACGCTTTTTATATTTTGTCACAGTTAATGGTTTATGCATAAACATCAATTGAAAGTCACAACCGACTTTGTTTGGGTGATAAGCTAATGCATGCAATATTAATCACATAAATCGCCGTAGATAGACACAAAACACGAACAGAATCATAATGGATTAAATAGAAGAAACTATATATGTTAAAAACGTATTAAATTTCGTTGTAGAATATAACTGGAGATGAAACTGCGCGTCGAACGAAATAATTTTTATTACCATAGAACGGAAATAGAAGCAAAAAATGTCGAATGACCCCAATTTTTTTCTGTTAATTTCGGTAGCTTGTATGTGTATATATGTATGTGTATATATGTATGTGTATATATGTAGTGTACACCCTCCCACACACACACACATTTATACATAGTTCTAATTTACGGAAAACAAGACGAAGACAGGTGAGTGAACAACAAGCAGGTGTATTAGTTTGATGCGAGATAACAATGGAAAAGTTTTTGATGATCCGAGCCTACGCTCTTCGACAGAAAGGAATGATATATATGTACATATATATGTGTATATATATGTATATATATATGTATATATATATATAAGTATATGTATATATATATGTATATATATATATAA
>NC_069005.1:10098256-10102843 GCF_001194135.2 Octopus bimaculoides | reverse complement strand
GTAATTATGTAAGTATGTATGCATATATAAGTGGGTGTGTGTGTGTGTGTGTGTGTGTGTGTGTGTGCTTATGCTCGTGTATCTCTCAATTCAGATGCATTTCGTACCATAGAGATTTTCAACATTGAATCCAAACGATTCATTAGTGAACGGTTTGTAAGAAGAAGCCTGACCTGAAAGAAAGAAAGAAAGAAAGAAAGAAAGAAAGAAAGAAAGAAAGAAAGCGTCATCAGTTGTCTTTGTTATATTACTCGTACACACTGTCCCTTTCAAATTCCGAAATTACACGTTAGCTAACGAAATATTTAAATCTTATATAATATAAGAATTACACTTGTATGGCTTCATGAGTAATTGATTTCGCTTAGTTATTGTTAATCCTACGTCAACGAGCATACGCCGGTAGCATTCATATTGTTATTGTCGTACCTGTCGTTTCTGTCGCCGTCGTCGTCGTCGTTGTAGTTTGTGCTGTTCGTAGATTCGTAGAAAAGATAGCTATGTGTAAAGACCTGTTAGTACGTGACTCACTCGCCCTTGGGTTCAAATCTCAAGGTTACATCATGGATGTTATCCTTGCGGCTTCGTTAATCAAAATACCTGTTCACTACTGGAGGAGACCGTTTCTGCTTCCGTCCTTTTTTTTCAGATTCTCACGATCTTTCTCTAATCGAAGAAGCTGTATGCCTTGAGACCTAAAGAGAAAGATAGGGCTCCTCCAGGTTTCTCAAAGTGAGCCATACTCCACTACAGAGATCCCACTCCACTACTATCACCAACACTACAAACACTGCCACCACCATCACAACAACAAACACAACACATTCAAATCCACCACCACCACCACAGCCATCATAACCACCACAACCATTACCACGACCTCCACCACCATCACCAACACAGCTACTACAAGCACCACCACCAAACTAACACCAACACCAACTCCACAAGCACCACTAACACAACCACTACTACTACCGTCACCACTACAACCACATCTACAAACGCTTCATCATCCCCACCACAACCACCAGCACCAAAACCATAGCCGCCACCACATCCACAGCCACCATCACCACCACAACCATAAAATAAAATAAAATCTGGTTGTCGGCGGCCAGAGGCTTACAATTTATGAGAAGGGTGTACCTCTGATGACAGTAATACGATACCTCGTATTTCTTGTTGATGGATACTGCGGATTGGTAGATGATATGCAGATTTTCGTGGAGGTACAGCTGGCAATTAGTGGCGCCGGGTGAATATAGAGGCGCCGGGTGAATATGGAGGCGCCCTGTCGATGGTAGTCCATTTGATGTTGGGTGTTTCGTATCTGAGTTCACGAAGTCTCCAGAGAAAGTGTGACAGGGAAGTGGAGTTCTCTCCCCCCCCCCCTGGATCTAAATGAATATATGTGCTGGGAATATTTTCCCTTGAAATCATCAGTTGTCATGCCCGTGTAGTGCCTAGTAATGCCATCGGATTGTGTAAGGATGGTTCTGTATACTACAGCCCTTGAGAGGTAGGATGCTCCTATCGGCAGGTGGTAGGGTTTCGGCAGTAGCAGTTGGGGTTGGGGTTTATGTGGGTGCGTTATTACGTCTGATGATGCGTGTGATGCTGTCTAAGCAGGAGTAGCTTATCTTGACATTATGTGGGTTGAAGAGTTTGTAATATTTATGGACCGTAGTCAAGTTGGTAGTAGCCATTCTGGACAGGCTGAACTCTTTGAACATTTATAACATATCATTACTGAAACTCTCCATGCCTTAGCCATTTATATGACTTGAGATAGCTAGGCCATCATCTCTATAAAGGGCCGACATATGTGGCTGGGTACGTCTCTTAAGGGAATCCAAAATGAATAACCCGACAAGGTCGGCGATTTCAGGATCGTGAAAGCTCCCCATAGAGACATCAAACAATGGATCGCCTTATTTCATCATCCAGAAGTAATCGTCTGGACTAGAATTGACTTTCTGGCAATCATGATGTTTCTGATATCAAGATCATCAATGCTGCTAAATTGTCGAGCAAAAGCTAGGGCCTTCAGGAGCGGGGGCTAAGATATGGAAAGGTAGATGTCGATAATGTCCAACTGGATGAATTTGCAGACTGATATATTCTCGATACCGCGAGACCAGTCTATTACAGCTGCGCTGGAGCTCTATTTGGTTAACCCTGTAGACCTTCTGATGTCAGAGTTGATAGTATCAAGAATACGCTTGCTAATGAAAGCTATATCACTTTTGGAGGGGTTGATCAGCTTGCATTTGGGGTTGGATTGGAAATTAGGTTTATGGTCCTTAAGTGTATTATGGGGTAGAGGTCGCGGGTGAGGCAGTCCACACGACACCCTTCATCATTAATATATATATATATATATATATATTTGAAGAAAAGCAACAAAAGTTCATTAGGTTATAGCAGTACGTACGTTTCGTACAAGCTTCATTTATTTATGTAGTGAGAACACCACATGAGATGTGCAATGAAAATGTACTCCTCAGCTGCATAATGGAATTTCATTTTAGAAAGTCATGTTCTCACTACATAAATAAATGAAGTTTGTATGAAACGTACGTACTGCTATAACCTATTGAATTTTTGTTGCTTTTCTTCAAATTTTATTCACCAAATCTCTTGATTTTGTTTTTGGATTTTACCCTACCAAATTCTGGTGCCACAAACATTTTAAGTACCACATTTAATCTTTTGATTAAACCTATATTATTATTATTATTATTATTATATATATATATATAAGTAGATAGAAAGATAGATAGATAGATAGATAGATAGATAGATAGATAGATAGATAGATAGATAGATAGATAGATAGATAGATAGATAGATAGATAGATGTTTCAGATTCTATAGTAACACATTTTTTTTAAAAATTGTTATATTTTCTATTTTAAAAATTTTTCTAGAATTTCTTTAAATTTTTTTATTTTCTAATTTTTAATTTTTGAATATTAATATATAATCCTTAACTTTTTTTTAATGTTTTAGTTTTTAAAAAATTTAATTCAAGCTAAGACTATATTTGGCCATCGATTTTATTCGGTTTTTATAACTTATTTTTATTTTATAGTATTTTTAATTTCAATCTCGGATTTTCCCCTCCCACTATTTTATATCCATCCTTACCAAAGCTTTCTCTACCTTCCCATTATAAAATAGTTACTGTTGATTTTTCATTCAGTACTTTTTTTAATAAAAATAAAGTCAATCGCAATGTGTGACAGTACAAATGAACCAATATTTAAAGTTGACCATGAGAGCAAGGGGCCTATATCAAATTTCAACACACTTGGGAAGATTGTGGACTAATCGGAAAAGTTATCTTACATTTATAACGGCTTTGTGCATTACGAGTTCAAATCTGGCCAAGGTGAACTTTACTTTATAGTCGCAGGAGTGGTTGTGTGGTAAGTAGCTTGCTTACCACCCATATGGTTCCGGGTTGATTCCCACTGCGTGGCACCTTGGGCAAGTGTCTTCTACTATAGCCTCGGGCCGACCAAAGGGTTGTGAGTGGATTTGGTAAACGGAAACTGAAAGAAGCCCGTCGTATATATGTATATGTATATATATGCATGTGCGTGTATATGTTTGTCCCCCAAGTGAAACATTAGCAACATGAATTTAGATCTTGTTGAGTGTCTGTGTGGTAAGTAGCCTGCTTACTAACCACATGGTTTCGGGTTCAGTCCCACTGTGTGGCACATTGGGCAAGTGTCTTCTACTATAGCCTCGGACCGACCAAAGCCTTGTGAGTGGATTTGGTAGTCGGAAACTGAAAGAAGCCCGTTGTATATATGTATATGTTTGTATAAGTGTTTGTCCCCCCAACATCGCTTGACAACCGATGCTGGTGTGTTTACGTCCCCGTAAGCTGGCGGTTCGGCAAAAGAGACCGATAGAATAAGTACTAGGCGTACAAAGAATTAGTTCTAGGGTCGGTTTGCTCGACTAAAGGCGGTGCTTGAGCATGGCCGCAGTCAAATGACTGAAACAAGCAAGAGAGCAAAAAGTGCAATCACCATCTGGATAGTATTTGACCTGAGGTCAATGCAAATGTTTTCGCGTATGATAATCCATTTACAAACACTAATATTTTTATGATAGTCCTTGCCTTAATTTCGGCCATCCTCTGTCCCTTCTAATGCATGTCTCCCTTCCTCTATTGTTTCCATTCCTTCTACTCATCCTATCTTTTCTTCTCTTCAATTTAGCCCCCCTTATAAATCATCACTTCTCTTACCCCTTTTCGCTTCATTTCTCTTATGCTTACCTTATTCTCATAACTATTGCCTCTCCTCCCTCTCCTGCCCGTGTCTGTACCTTTCCTTCAGTGCCCTGCATGATTATAACCAGGAATGACTATGACGAAAGTAGCATTAATTTTCTAGGGTGTTCAATTTTTCACAATCGATCAATGGGTCGATTGAATAAACCAGATACTTCGTGGTTACAAGGCAAGCTTCTTAACCACATAGCTATGCGTTTGCCTATGCACACTCACACACGCACACACATGTATAAGTACGTATGTGCATATGTATATATATATATATATAT
>NC_069005.1:10097498-10098053 GCF_001194135.2 Octopus bimaculoides | reverse complement strand
ATATATGCATGCATATGTTCATGCGAAACACCTACAAGAAAACTTAGCTGAAGATAGATGTAGATGGTATGTGGGGATGTGAGGTGAGGGTGAAGTAGAACCAATGAAAGAGGCGGTGGTGGTTTTGGTTGTGGTGGTGGTGGTGGTGTTACCTCTTCGAATATTACCACATTTCCAGAAGAATGGAATTGTTATTACCAAAATCATTTGATTGAATCTGCGAATTATTCCTGACTTTAATAACCTCCTTCCATCTCCATCATGATTTTTGGTTTCTTGAAAGCATTAGAACTATGTTCTTCACACCTGTCTGCCGTAATATCTATTTGTGGAAGTGTCGGCCCGCGCGAGTGTGCGTATGTCAGTGTCTATGCGCGCGTGTGTGTAAATGTGCGTATGTGTCTCTGTGTGTGAATGTGTGTTTGTGTGTGTGTGTGCTTGTGTTTCTGTATAGTCTGCGCCTGGTTTTTATGAGACTTGACAACACAGTTACGTCTTCTGAAGAGAGAATATAATTCACCTATGTATACATGCATATATATATATATATATATA
>NC_069005.1:10086811-10088376 GCF_001194135.2 Octopus bimaculoides | reverse complement strand
CTCGTCATCATCCTCGTCATCATCATCGTCATCATCATCATCATCATCATCGCCATCCTCCTCCTTCCCCTTTTCCTCCTCCTCATCATCCTCGTCATCATCATCATCATCATCATCATCATCATCACGACCATTTTGGCCGTCGTCATCGTTGCCGTCTTCCTCCTCCTCCTCTTCATCATCATCATCATCATCCTCATCATTATTATGATCATGTTGGTCGTTGTCATCGTTGTCGTTTCCATGATCATGATCATCCTTTTCGCTGTTACCGTTGTCGACATCATCATCATCACCGTCACAATAATAATAATAATAATAATAATAATAATAATAATAGTAATTTCTACTATAGGCATAAGGCCTGACATTTTGGTAGGAAGATACGAGTCGATTACACCAGACCCAGTATTCAGCTGGTACCAATTTTACCGACCCGAAATGATGAAAGGCAAAGTTGACCTCGACAGAAACAATAACAATAATGTCCAGGCAGTGGCTCTCATAGCTCCTGATCTTAAGTGAACGCAAGTGTTAACATGTATATGTTTTGCCTTTGTGTAAAAGATGCACAAATATTCCGCTCAATACCACAAATTTGCTTATCAGTTTGATCTTAACCAAATGAGCTTGTCTCTTAGCGGCTGGGGATATGTGCATCTCTGATCACGAGCAGGAATAGTTGGGGGGCACCATAGCGATGTGTTGAGAGGTATTATATGGGGTTTGAGTCATAGAAGCATGGCTGTTTTATTTTCTCATCCCTAAACAACCTTTACCCGGGGACCTTTTGATCGGGACGGTTTGCTTGATCTAAAAAAAAATTAAATATGGGTGTTTCGTTCATCATCTTTAAATAAATCCGAGACAGGGCCCTTTCTGTTGAGAGGAATTCTTTGGGATTTGAATAATTCACCTCTGGAAACACGAGTGTTTCATTCATCATCCGTAAACAAACCTTATTCAGAGACCTTTTGAGCAGGGTGGGCTACTCGACCTGTAGAAAATCCTAACTGGGCCCCCATCTGTAAGGATGAGATGAATGTGCCTCTGCGACTAGTAGTCATGATGGGTACACTGGGCTTCGTATATTTGTACCCCAGTACCACTTTGATGGCATGCGCTGCTCTGTCATTCAATAATGATAATAATTTCAAATTTTGGCAGAAGGCCAGCAATTACGGGGGAAGGGGTAAATCGATTACTTCGACCCCGGTATTTAAATAGTACTTATTTTATCGACCCAAAAAGGATTAAAAGCAAAGTCGACCTTGGCGGAATTTGAACTCAGAACGTAAAGACGGACGAAATGCCGATAAGTATTTCGCAGCGAACCAACTCACCACCAACACAACCATCACCACCACTAGAGCGACTAATAACTGTAGCTCCCATACTACCACCGCAACCACCATAACTAGCAACACCACTACCACCACCACCAACATCACAGCTAATATCACCAACAGCACCACAACCACAGCTGCCGGCGCTAACATTGGTGACAACAACAATTTCTGCAGTTTTAGCAGCACCCCACCACCACCGCCATCAAACAACGTCAC
>NC_069005.1:10082106-10084606 GCF_001194135.2 Octopus bimaculoides | reverse complement strand
CATCATCATCATTATTATTACTATTACTATTAACGCGGTGAGCTGGCAGAATCGTTAGCACGCCGGGCAAAATGCTTAGCTGTATTTCGTTTGCCGCTATGTTCTGAGTTCAAATTCCGCCGATGTCGAATATTTTCCTTTCATCCTTTCGGCAAGTACATCTGGTGAATGTTCTTTCGTTATAGACAGATCGAAGGTAAGGTGGGAACGATGCAGAAAACGTAAATCCCTGCTGCAGGAAGGTAGGTCACATAAACCATTGTTTGCCGTGTATTTTGAGGGAAGGGGGGGACACAACCCTCTTTAGTGAACAAATAGGAAAAACATTTCATAAGAAGAACACATTTTAATGATAGAAGAACTTGAGTCTCTGCTGTTAAAACGAGTTCTGCAAAGGCCATTTCCGATGGTTTGTTGAATTATTTAGAAACCAATCACATGATAGCTGTAAGATGCAAACAGTACTGCAGTCAATACAGGACCAAAAGGAGGCACCATTAGACTTTTGGGGGATTGAAGAGGCCACTGCATTGGTTTGTGTGTCAGCTCCACGCAAATGAGCTTCCCTTACGCCATCTTATTAACGATCACGACGGAAAAACTACGGGGCCTCGTGGATTTCTTAGGCCGATTGGTAAGAGACTGGAAGGATGTGAAATACTAAATGTTGTGAAATTCAATCAGATTCCAACGGATTTACCATCAGTAGACAGAAACGATCTCAGCCCTGATCAAAAATACATTCTTGATATCCACCAGTCTATTTCTGAAGGGCGATGTTCGTCTGAAATGGCATTAAAGAAATCACGGTAAAATGGCGCATTCTCGATGGTTTACAACTACAGATCGTATGCTACGGGTGTATGTTGCCACCGAGAATCCTTCTAACACATAATGAAAGTTTATGTGTCAATGTGTTTCACAACTAAACGCAACACTTACTCGGAAAATGGGACTCTAAATATGTTCAAAACCATTTAGTCTTCGAGAGAAATAGATCAAGCTGTACAAGACATTGTGTTTCCAGTTATACAACGGAATGCTTTCTTCGCGCACCCAGAAAATATTTTATTGATAAACGATGGACATAGCCACATTCGAGAATTAGGCTGGAGAGGCATAAAGCAGGCTCAAAATCTGTGCGTCCTTTCAAAATTCCTGTCCTAAACTTTGCTGTCTTAAACGATATGGGCATATTTCACTGGTAGGAGCTTATTGTTACTGAGCTACCACAAATACAGCTATTTTCCGATGAAGAAATCGATTCTTTCATTCAACAGCGGCATTTGATGCAACTGGAAAAATTACCGTGCCTCAACAAAGGTGTGGAGAGATGTGTAAAACTCGTGACAGAAGCATCGTCTAATATTTGTGGTGAGAACAGTCGAGATGGTTTCATTAGGAGTCGAATCAAATCAAGAGAAAAACATTCGTATGATCGAGAAAAAGAAGTACTTCCAATTGAAAGGTAATATAGCAATAATCAATTAGAATTGCTTAGTTTTAGCTATTTTGCACATAACAAACAATTAGCATTATGTCGTTTTAGGAATTTCCAAACCAACAAAGTTTTGAGTCTTCCAGTTTTTATTTGAGAGTGAGATGCTAATATTCGTCTACGAAAAAAGAAATAATTGGCTTTATTTCTAGAACGAAAAGGAATGCACTACAACGATTCGTATTATTTAGTTACTTGGAATTATTTCGAATAAATTCGAAATGTTAATTATTTTTATCACCAAAATGTGTCAAGAATCAAAAATTGGTTTACACGCAATTTTATTTTAATGTGTGAGTAATATAGATCTCATGTAACACATATATTCGGTGACCTAGTATTAAAAATAGTATTGAAAAAAAAAAGCATAATCTAAAAGTATATTTATTTCACATAATTTCGAAATTTGAAATGCTTTGCGGAACCTGAAGATATAAATTCTAGAGCTTGAGATTTTAAAAGTACTCTTGCTTTTAAAGGATTTCGCAAAAGAAAATCGGTTCGTAACAATGAAAGATAAAATGAGGAACGGCAAACGTGTTATAAATCGATTGTTCGCTCATCATTCAAAATTTTAAAATCTCAGTTGAGCATCGCTCAAATCGTTAAGGTCAAGCAAGTGACATACAAGTCTGTGGCATTGAGCAGAATATTTGCTGTAGTTCATCTTTTACACCAAGGCAAAACATGTACATAACACTTCCAATCAGTTGAGATCAGAAGTCATGAGAGTCAGTGCCTGGTACTGCATCAGGGCATTTATTATTATTATTATTATTATTATTATTATTATTATTATTATTATTATTATTATTATTTCCACTGTCGTTTTGTTTTGTAAAAGTTGTTCCACGTCTCACCCAGAGAACTCACATAACAACAAGTTTCTCGTTTTACTATGAGGGTTATTTATGATTAGCAGTGATATGTTGCAAATGGTGGAGGAGAAAAACAAAACGCTCAGAATCTGAGAACTAAGGTTATGTTAAATTTGTGATATTT
>NC_069005.1:10078280-10079064 GCF_001194135.2 Octopus bimaculoides | reverse complement strand
AACGTGCAAGTGGCTGAGCACTCCACAGACACGTGTACCCTTAACGTAGTTCTCGGGGGATATTCAGCGTGACACAGTGTGACAAGGCTGACCCTTTGAAATACAGGTACAACAGAAACAGAAAGTAAGAGTGAGAGAAAGGTGTGGTGAAAGAGTACAGAAGGGTTCGCCACCATCCCCTGCCGGAGCCTCGTGGAGCTTTTAGGTGTTTTCGCTCAATAAACACACAACGTCCGGTCTGGGAATCGAAACCGCGATCCTATGACCGCGAGTCCGCTGCCCTAACCACTGTGCCATTACACTTCCACCATGTTATTTCAAGACATCCATAATGAACTTACTGACTTTGTTCATACGGTTTATTTTCAGTTCGTTGAAGAAATATTTGTCTGTTGCTCAAATGACTATAGCCACCTCCTCCAATCGTATCTGTAGACGTATTTCTATCTTTCTGAGAACTGGACAGCTGAAAATCCTATAGACCGTTGTTCCTTTAGAAATGCTGGTTCCACATTCTAATACTTGACCATATCATCTCATTTGACTATTTTATCTTCGTTGTTCTTTTGTGTTTAGGCATTGATCTTCTGTGGCCTCATCGTGCCAACACCTTCCGCTTCTGCTTTTAGTCTGGAGCTTTTGAGCTGTTGTCAACTTTCACATCGACTCATTTCCTCTGTCTGACCATTCTTGCAGAATACGGACCATAGAGAAGATTCCCTCTCGCACTCTCTCTTTCTACACACACATATTTATATATATTTACATGAATGTACATATATAT
>NC_069005.1:10076688-10077710 GCF_001194135.2 Octopus bimaculoides | reverse complement strand
TATATATATACATACTTACATACACATACATACATGTATACACGTCCATGCATATATACATACGTACATGCACACAACTTTCGTGTC
This sequence comes from Octopus bimaculoides, assembly GCF_001194135.2. Classification (NCBI taxonomy): domain Eukaryota; kingdom Metazoa; phylum Mollusca; class Cephalopoda; order Octopoda; family Octopodidae; genus Octopus; species Octopus bimaculoides. The sequence goes on along the minus strand of NC_069005.1, from coordinate 10,077,623 downwards.
GTTCGTTTATATTCTTTAGCTTAGCTTTGATTCTATCTTTTCGTTCTTTAATCAAATATTTCTGTTATTTTTCTTTCCTCCTTATCAACATGTATTCTTCACTTTTGCTTCCTCCAGTTTCTTGATTGTTCTCTGCTTTCTTTTTTTTTCTGATTGTTTAGTTACATAGGGACCGATAGCCTTCGTAGCCATTGTCGATCAGCACGCTCGGTGGAGCGCATACAGTAGAAATTTGTTTGGCGGTTTTTTAGTTAGCATCTGTACGCTCATATGTATGTATGTATGTATGTATGTATGTATGTATGTATGTATGTATGTACGTGTGTGTGTGTGTGTGTGTGTGTGTGTAAAGTACTGAAATAAAATTAGGAGAGATGTATCTTACATATATATATATATATATATATATATATATATATATATATATATATATATATATATATATATATACGTGTATACACACAAACACACATATGTATATATATATATTTCTAAGTATGTGTGTGTGTGTGATTTAAAAAATCGTAACGTAAAATATAAACTTAGATTACGAGACAGTTCAGCACCAGATAAACGTTATGCACTCTACTTTCTATATTGAGCACGCTTTTCCAATTTTGGAAGCACAATTATGAATCATCTCACAGAAACACACGCGCACACACATACACACATGCTTACATACACACACACACACACACACACATACAAACACACAATTCTAGATAGGTAGGTAAGGAGACATGTCTATGTATAAGTGGTAACTTTTTTCCAAAATTAGAAAAGCTTGATCGACAAAGAAAACAACGCATATTTTTTTATTACAAGTGAAAACTTTTTAAAGGTAAATTTTGATACATACATACATATATACATACATGCATACATGTTTGTGTATATATATACATACATACATACATGCATACATATATATA
>NC_069005.1:10074610-10075674 GCF_001194135.2 Octopus bimaculoides | reverse complement strand
ATATATATATATATATATATATATACATATATATATGTATATGTATATGCATACATACATACATAATACACAACATGCATATACATACAGAGAAAAAAATACACACATACGCATGAATTCATTGTGGCATGGATTGTTCTGTACTGTTCGCTCCCTTTTGTTCCTCGTGGGGATAAGAAACATTGCCAGACGAGTTACTGCATAAGCAAGTTCTACCTTTCCCCACTTGCAACATTTAGCAATTGGCACCATACCGTTGTTCACACACTCCGACTTTGAATGATCGCTTGATAAATACATAAAACTTCTAAACGGTAAAATTTTGTGAAGTGTAAGATGTCCCATAGCCAGAAGCTAACCGAATAACTTAAAAGGTGTTATAGTTCTGCTAACTGTTTCTTAAAGCAATAACGAATTTGATCAGAAACACTGAATCTGTTTAATCTTTTTAAATGCGTCTTCTTTATTTGACGATAGCGAAGGTAGGAGAGAAGGCATCGCAATTTACTGAAAAAATTAAATTAAAAACGTAAACTGACTAAAGATAAGAACAAAACACTAAGAAAAACTAGAAGATATTCACAAATAAAAGAATAGAAAAGCAGAAAAAGTGGTAAATAAAAATACGTTAAAGAAAAAAGAAACGAAAGAAACGAAGTAAAGGTTAATAAAACGAAATGTACCGAAACTATATAAAATGGCGTATAACGAAATGAAATGAAGGCAGCCATTTTGTAAACTCGTAATAAAATAGCCGAAACTTACTCTACTTCAATTATTCCAATTTATAGTTACAGGGAGTGAAATTTATAGACCAAAACAAATGATTCCTTTCTCTTTCTTTTGGTATATAATTTCTTGATTTGACAACTTCGTATTCTCCCAGTAACTACAGCTGTTCAAATGTGTATGGATGGATATATATGTGTAGGTATTTATGTATGGATGTAGGTATATATTATTCATGTACGTATGTACGTATGCGTATTTCTATACCAGTATGTGTGTGTGTGTGTGTGTGTGTGTGTGTGTGTGTGTGTGTGTGTGTGTGTGTGTGTGTGTGT
>NC_069005.1:10069565-10073782 GCF_001194135.2 Octopus bimaculoides | reverse complement strand
TATATATATATATATATATATATATGCAAATATATACACGTAAGTCTATTTTGTGGATAATCAGGTCTCTTTAGTATACAAGTGAGCATGGCGACATTTCATTTATACGTATGTATCTACGTATGTATATATGTATGTATGCACGTATGCCTCATGTCTATAAGTGGTTATGTGTTTCCTTTCATTCTAGATAACTCAAATGAAATACGCTCTGGAATGTTTTATAAATTTTCGCTCTTAACACAAATCGATTTTGTTCTGTGACAGTCTTCCGTGTTCTTTCTGCGGGGAAAAGCCCGGAAGTTTCAGGCTTTTATATAAATCTGTTACTACACAGTCTCCTCGGCCTATGATTGTAGTTACAAATGTACAAATGAGAATTTATAGCCTAGATAAAAGCGCTTAATCTCTATATTAGTTTACTATAGAAGTTCTCTTTTCCACAAATTTAGACAAGACATTCACATGCGCTGCTCAGTTACCTTCTACAACAGTGCATTAATTTTATTTAATTTTATGTTGTGACTTACAGAACAAGATGAACTTAGTCATGTTTTAGAAGGGTTGCTTCTTTCATTTGCATTGCATTATAGTCCAATGCTTGTATTTTTTAAGATACTATTTCTTATTGGTTCCGCCGTGGTTTTGTTATAGCTGACAGTGCCATACTTGTTATTGGTGGATTCTCTAGTAAATGACAGAGGAGTGTTGTACATCACCTTACTAGAGAACCTACATAGAAGATTTGTTTGTAATGATCAAGTGTTTGAGACGAGACCTTAGCCCCTTGAGGGTCGTTGGAGTGCTGCAGCCATACAACGTATCCAGGGCGACAAACCTTGACGGATATTATCTCCAGACCAAACTCATTTCTACAGTTGAGCAGACTGGAACAACATGAAATGAAGTGTTTTGCTCAAGAACACAAAGGATCACCAGGTCCAGGGATCGAAACAACAACCTTACGGTCATGTGGCCCACACTTTAGCCTCTAAGACACGCGCCTCCGCGCATGGTACTCATTTCTACAGGAATGGATTGGAGCAACGTGAAGTGAAGTGTTTTGAGCAAGAACATAGTTAACGGCTCAGTCTGCGAATCGAAAAAAAAAACGATCTTGCAACACCTTAAACACTACACACTCACACACATACACACACACACATACACACGCACACACACACACACACACATATTAACACATAGATAAATTTAGAAATATAGAAACATACATATATATACTTACATAATTATATATATATATATAGAGAGAGAGAGAGATAGATGTATATATATACACATAATGTGTACATACATATGTATACATATATGTGTGTGTATATATATATATATGTGTGTGTGTGTGTGTGTGTGTGTGTGTAAAACAAGGGATTCTCTCTGTGTGTGCAGTACGTATGCATTTCTACAGTTTTGAACCGATTTTCACCAATTTTACACAAACATTACTTATGTGCCAAGAATGGTCATGGACTATAACATTTCCGCCAGAAGTACCGCGTAATGTGAGAAACCGACCGGGTTTTTTACATGGATTTTTTTCTGTAAAAATTGCAATTTTTAACCGATTTTTCTCCCTCTGGCTTCTGCAGTTTTCAAGCGATTCTCTCCCTTTTCTCACTGTATTTACTTACCTCTTCTCTTTCTCACTTACACCCTCTGCGATACTTCCTCTCTTTAAGTCTATGTCTCTCTCTCCCTCTCTCTCTGTCGTGCGAAAATATCTTTGTCTTCAGCGCTATTTGTACGTTCTCCCTACAACATTACTTATTTAAAATGGTTACTGTATTGAAAGTGTTTTGCGTAGGATGTGTGCAGTGCCCAGTAGTGCAATTTTCTGTATGTTGTATATAGTTGTAAGTCCTGGTGTTTTTATTATGTATTTGTCTGAATATTTTTTTATCATACCAAATGCTCCCACTATGATAGGAATTGTTTCTGTTTTTAAATTCCACATTCGAGTTACCTCTATTTCCAGGTCTTTGTATTTTGAAAGTTTCTCCATTTCTCTTTAGAGAAACGTTGTCATATGCTGGTATTGGTACATAAATTAGAAAGCATTTTTTTCTTCATGATCCCTGACAACTATATCTGACCTATTGGCCTTTATTTCTCTATCTGTGTGTATTGGCATATCCCAGAGTATGATTGCTTTCTCGTTTTCTGTGAACTTTTCTGGCGTGTGTTGATGCCATCCTTTTTCTGTTGTTACTCCATAGTGTTGGCATAGCATCCAGGGTATATAGGTCCCAGCTCTGACGTGTCTGTGAATATATTCCTTCTTAGCCAGGACTGGGCAGCCAGAGATAATATGATTTATTGTTTCTTGTCCATCTCCACATATTCTGCAGTTACCTGTTATGTTTATTTTCGTTATATGTTTTTGGTAATTTCTGGTGGGGAGGCTTGGTCTTGTGCTGCAATTAAAAATCCTCCAGTCTCTACTTTGAGTCCTGAGCTTCTCAACCATTGCTGCGATTTTTCTCTGTCTATTTCTTTTGCGTTTAGTTTAGCCCAGTATTTACTATGAAGGGGGCTTTTCTTGCCATCGTTTTATCAAGGTCCGTTGCTGTTCTAGTTTTAGTTTTGGATTTCATTTTTCTTATAGCTTTTGTTGTTTCTTCTTCTTCTTCATATTTGTTATTATTATTATTATTATTATTATTATTATTATTATTATTATTATTATTATTATTATTATTATATATTGGACTGTGTTTTTTATTGGCGACAGATGAGAGTTCTGCAATTTCTTGCTCATCAGCCTACACAAATGATTTGTTTATAGTGGTCAAACGTTTGTGCTGTACATAACCTCATTCGCTTCATCAGATTGACACTGTCGCCATAGTTGCATGATGTGCCAGGCGTCAGATGTCAAAGCGATCGCAGAAAAACGTGTGATCATTTCCTACTATTAACAGTGTAAATAGATTTTGGTTAAAATTTAATTTCTCACGCGAATGCATTGTCCTGCATTTGGTGGGGCTGTATTTTTTACACTGATACTGCGTAATTAATATGACATATCACATTAAGACGCCGAGTTTCCAGGATTGTTAGCACGTCGGAAAAAACGCTTAACTCGATTTCGTCCGTCTGTACGTGCTGAGATCAAATTACGACGAGGTCCAATCTACTTTTCATTCTCCTGGTGTCGACAAAATAAATTCCAACTGAGTATTGGTGTTGATGTAATTCCCTTTACATTCTCCTCCAAAACTGCTGATCATATGCCAACGTTTGAAAACTATATTTCATATCAAAATGTGTGGCAAAGAGGAAATATTACCGAAAAAAGGTTATATTAAATTGCGATAGCTAGACGGAACACTAATGAAACAATACTATAGAACGACTGCTATCGACATAATAAAAAAATCGCTATTTCAATTTAACTTGAACGCTAAGTGAACACAGTTCGTAACTGACGAACGCAGTGGCACGAAACTCGTGTCTCGTGAAAACCGAATTAGTTTAAAAATAAACTATGTAGTGTGAAATTAATAATATGTCATCTCTTGCGGTTTTGCTGACAAACGGCCCCATTCAAGCTTGGGTGTGTGTGTGTATAAGGGGGGGGGGGAGAAAATAAATGTGGGTGCGTGATATATATGTAGAGGTAAAAATGTGCGTGTAAATATATATAAACATTTTTTGATTGCATGTTCTAATAGATTTGTGACTATTCGGTGGTACAGAAGAATTTTTTGACTTCTGTCTTTAGCGATATATGTACTCATGTAGTACCCTTGTGTATATATGTACATATATTGTATGTATATATTCCATTAATTTGCCTATACGGCTGATAATTCGCTTGCCACTCGTGGTGATATTTTAATATTACCATTCCTATATATATTGTTGGCACTCCGTCGCTTACGACGTCGAGGGTTCCAGTTGATGCGATCAACGGAACAGCCTGCTCGTGAAATTAACGTGCAAGTGGCTGAGCACTCCACAGACACGTGTACCATTAACGTAGTTCTCGGGGATATTCAGCGTGACACAGAGTGTGACAAGGCTGACCCTTTGAATTACAGGCACAACAGGAAGTAAGAATGAGAGAAAGTTGTGGTGGAAGAGTACAGCAGGGTTGACCACCATCCCCTGACGGAGCCTCGTGGAGCCTTATGTGTTTTCGCTCAATAAACACTCACAACGCCCGGTCTGGGAATCGGAACTGCGATCCTATG
>NC_069005.1:10068468-10069177 GCF_001194135.2 Octopus bimaculoides | reverse complement strand
TATATATATATATATATATATATATGACATCTCTCTATTGCTACTTTTGAGTTTCGCCTATGGGTGCACAAGGTCTTAAGGCAGGTTATGATGAGCTTCATGTCATGACCTTCTTAAAGACCTTGAGCAACCAGAAGGGAAACTCAGAATGACAAGCGACAGACTCAACACACGTAAAATACTAACCTCTACTGTAGAATCGAGTACTTCTTGCGACGATCAAAACCAAACCTACACACACACACACACACACACACAAATATATGACTTATATATGTGCATGTGTGTGTGCGTATGTGTGCGCATGTGTGTGTACGTATGCTTATATATCTATGTATATATATATATATACATATATATCTATATCTATATGTATATCTATCTATCTATATCTATCTATATATGTGTGTGTATATATATATATATATATATACATATATATAGTAAGAGGTTTATTCCGCCATTAAAAACGCTCGCATGGCTGTAGTTGATTTTTTATTACTAATTGATAAATTAATTAGTTAATTAATTAACTGATTGATGTGTCATCGTCATTTGCCTTTTCAGTGATTTGCGCGTGATTTGCTTTTTTCTCCCTTTGAAGTCTAAGAGTCATAAGAATATCACTGGTGGTGATTTTAAGTATATGATCACATGTCTGGGTATGTACAATTTTCATGCTCTTCCGTAGGCTCTCTTTACGTGTATA
>NC_069005.1:10065452-10068224 GCF_001194135.2 Octopus bimaculoides | reverse complement strand
GAGGAGGAGGAGGAGGAGGAGGAGGAGGAGGAGGAAGAAGAAGAAGAGATGAAGAAGGAGAAGAAGAAGGAAAAGAAGAGAAAGCATAAGAAAATGCCGGGAATGGTATGACAGTTGTAGGCTTTTGCTAGAGTCTCCTTTTGAAAGGTCAAGTGACCTAAAAGTGACCTGTTGTGGTTATAGTAGTAGTGATTGGAATTGCTCTGATTAAATTCATGGAGAGTGTCTGTTCTGAATATATCGTTTTTAATACTTGCGTGGGTATTATGCTGAGGCCCTTGTAGTAGTGTCGTTTGTGGTGGGAAAATTCAACAGGGGTTGATATTTTGCGATAAAATATGACATTGCTGATACGCTGATTATAGGTTGTTAACATTATTATTATTTATAATGTTCTCATTTTGTTACTGATATAACTGGAAAAATTCACTTGGGACTATATCTTATTTAAAAGATTCTACCAGAAAGAAGCGTGAAAAAAATATATTTATAAAAAAATTAGAAATTCGTTTTTTAAAAGAATTACTTTCTCAGATGGAAGGAACTAAACCAGATTACCATTGAATATTATTATTAACAATTTACTCATTAGTCCTTCTAAAATAACTGGGAAAACTCTTTAAACTCACAAACAACACACACACACGCACACACACCTATCTTTCTCGCTTTCGCACACGCCTACATTGAAATACATACAAACAGACACACGCGCGTATATTTAAACTCCCTCCTAAATAATTCCATAGACTATAATCTTTCCAGATGGACAATATGTTGGACAATATGATGTCCAGATGGACAATATGGTTAGAAAAAATTTTGTCAGTCAGATAATAACTTAAATGCAATTTTGCAATTGATAAAACTATCTCTTTGATCTGTCATCAATTTCCACCATCCCAGAAAAAAATACGTTTTTCTTTCTTTCATCCTCTTACAACACAGGCATTCTTATACTCACATAAATACGTACGCATATTTATTCAAAATAACAAAGAACAACACAGATAACCACTCCCAAAACACCGTCTTTTCAAAACTCAAGAAAACAAATTAAACTCCAGATTTATTTCAGCTAACTCACATATATAAAAAGTATAAATTTTCAATAAAAACTCATCCACAAAGAGTCCCCGAACGGGACGAAAGCGCTAGCTAAGTGGTTTTTATCGAAATCTTGGCTACCTCCTTTTTCTTTACACCACTTTATACAATCTCTCTGTCTCTCTCTCTGTATCTATCTATCTATCTATCTATCTATCTATCTATCTATCTATCTATCTATCTACCTGTCTGTCTCTCTGCCTCTCTGCCTGTGCGTGTATGTATACATACATGCATATATTAGGATGTCTGCGCCAGGACTTCCAATTACACCAAATATACAGAATATAGCACTTCTAAGGTCTGTTCACATAATATTTTGTAGAGTACTTTCGATAAATTGGTATAAAAAAGCACATTATATCATAGCAAAAAACACTACCCAAACCCATTGCACTCAGAGCTCCAGTAGCTTGTGCACCGAATGTTAGCAAAAGAAATGTGACTTTTGTAAATCAATAATACAAACAACGTCGGTGCAACAACATAAAAATAAAACAATAAGAGCAACAAAAATGAAAAAAAATAAATAAAAGGCAGCATTTGTGGCAACAACTGCGGCAAGAACAAATGCAATAAGCACAACAACAACAGCAATAACGACAGTTTTAATAACATGAGCAATAGCAATTTCGGCAACTAAAACACCAAAGCGAAAACACGAACACCGGCAACAACAACAACAACAACGACAACAACAACAACAACAACAACAACAACAACAACAGCATCAACGGTGATGTTGACAACAACTTAAAAGACGGCAATTGCAAGAACAACAACGACAAGAATATAAAACAAAAACAGGTAAAAAAAAACAACACATACAACAACAATAATAATAATAATAATAATAATAATAATAATAATAATAATAATAATGATGATGATAATAACAACAACAACAACAACCACAACAACAACATTAATGATAATAATAATAATAATAATAATGATAATAATAATAATAATAATAATAATAATAATGAGGATAATAATAATAATAATAATAATGATAATAATAATAACAACAACAACGTGTACGAAGACGACAACAACAAGAAGCTACAACGACAGCGCATTAATTCGCTCACTATGTTGACCTAAGCATAAAACAAAATGGATTCCGGAATCAAATATGACAGCGCTTTTAACATTAGAATCCAGTGACGGAAAAAAAATATATAAAACCAACAAACAACAACTTATGACTTCCCCCAACACCCCCACACACACACACACGAACAAAAACACAAATATGCCAATATAAACACATACAGACATACATACATGTATGCATGTATGTGTTTCTATATGGACAAATCCAAGTATGGACATGCTGGAATACACGAGGGCTAGTAGATGAAAGCAGACGTACACAGACACACCGTTTCGCTTCTCGAAGTGATTGTTTCCTTCCTAGGAAAAGTTCCTTCATCAAGAAAAAAAATCTATAAGATGTCACAAACAAATGCGCTATGAAATTCTTATCGCAGGAATTGGATAACGAACAGTTTTGTTAACGTTTGAAATGCTGTAAGCAAAGGTGTTATATAATAAGGCAACGTCTATCTATCTATCTATCTATCTATCTATCTATCTATACATTTATATATGTATGTGCGTATATATATATATATATATATATATATATATATATATATA
>NC_069005.1:10063218-10065009 GCF_001194135.2 Octopus bimaculoides | reverse complement strand
AGGTAGAGGCAAAGAACAGTAGAGGGAAGAATGAGAGGGGGAGATAGAAATAGAGAGAGTCGCGTTAGAAAAATAGTTAAAACTTACTGTATAAAGGTAACGCGTGCGTTCTATCATGATACAAACAATATATGAGTATATGCATATATATGTACATGTATGTATATACGTTCATCTACATGTACATATAGATACATAACTGGGTACATGACGCGGCAAAAGAACAAGGACAAAATGGTAAACTAGGTGCAACAAACAAGCAGGCCACATAGAAACATCCCCTTCATCAGCTGCCACCTTTAAAACTCCGGCGTTTCGAAGATATATATGTGTATATGTATATATATATGTATATATAAATATATATATCTACATACATAAATATATATATACGTATGCACTCATATATATGTATATGTTTACGTATATATATATATATATATATATATATATATATGTATACACACATGACGACCGAAAGATATTATCAATAAACAGACACATACATGTATAAATATACGCGTAGTTATACGCCCAAAAAATACGGACACGCGCATGCAAATTTACACATACAGTATGTAAACACATACACACACACATACACACACACACGCACTCACATATACACAATATACACTACATATGGGTCAGTAGAGAGAGAGAGAGAGAGAGAGACGATGATAAGGATACACAGTTATCTAGGTATGCATCTCTATCTCTCTATACATGCATGCACACACGGATGGGCATGTATACACACTCATACATGCACACATGCACACATACACACACAAACCGACGCACACACACACACACCACATATGTCTATGCGATGGCCCGACAGAAGATATATAGCAATGTAAGGCTTATGTCGATCAAGCGAAATAAATGTCTATCTCCATGCATAAACGCAGGTATACATCCTGTCTTACCTTTGCGTATGTATAAAGCTGCATGGAGATTATATATCTAGGTATATATGTATGCATATACGTGTGTGAGAGGTGTGTGTGTGTGTGTGTGTGTGTGTGTGTGTGTGTGTGTGTGTGTGTGTGTGTGTGTGTGTGTGTGTGTGTGTGTGTGTGTGTGTGTTAGTGTTCTTCAGCATGGCATGGCCGCAGTCAAATGACAGAAATAAGTAAAAAAATAAAAGAATAAAAAATATATATATGTACGTACATACATATATACACACACACTCACACAGGCACAGAGACACATACATATATGCATACATGCATACACACACACACACACACACACACACACACATATATATATAGATAGATATATGTATATGTATATGGATATGTATATATATATATATATATATATACAGGTACATATGTATGTATATATATACATATATATAGATAGATACATATGCTTACCTACATGCGCGTAGGTGCTGCTGTGTGGTAAGGCGGCGAGGTGGCAGAAACGTTAGCATGCCAGGTGAAATGCTTAGTGGTATTTCGTCTGCCGTTACGTTCTAAGTTCAAATTCCGCCGAGGTCGACTTTGCCTTTCATCTTTTCAGGGTCGATAAATTAAGTACCAGTTACGCACTGGGGTCAATGTAATCGACTTAATCCCTTTGTTTGTCTTTGTTTGTCCCTTCTATGTTTAGCCCCTTTCTAGGCAATAAAGAAATAATAAGCTTGTTTGCAAGCCACATGGGTTCAGTGCCACTGCGTAGAATCTTGGACAAGTGTCTTCTACTATAGCCTCGGGCCTACCAAAGACTTCTGAGTGGAAACTGAAAGAAGCCCATCGTATATATGTATATACA
>NC_069005.1:10062001-10063021 GCF_001194135.2 Octopus bimaculoides | reverse complement strand
ATTCCCCGCCCCTTTCCAGAAGTTATTGGCCTCATGCCAAAATTTGAAACCAATATAGATTGATAAATAGATTGAGAGATAGGCACAGGAGTGGCTGGTTGTTAAGTAGCTTGCTTACCAACCACATGGTTCCGGGTTCAGTCCCACTGCGTGGCACCTTGGGCAAGTGTCTTCTACTATAGCCTCGGGCCTACCAAAGACTTCTGAGTGGAAACTGAAAGAAGCCCATCGTATATATGTATATACATATATGTATGTGTGTTTGTGTGCCTGTGTTTGTCCTCCCACCATCGCTTGGCAAGCGATGCTGGTGTGTTTATGTCCCCGTAACTTAGCGGTTCGGAAATATGAGACCGATAGAATAAGTACTAGGCTTACAAAGAATAAGTCCTGGGGTTGATTTTCTCGACGAAAGGCGGTGCTCCAGCATGGCCGCAATCAAATGACTGAAACAAGTAAAAGAGTATTTTGATAGATAGGAAGACAACCAGACATACATACAAATAGATAGATAGATAGATAGATAGATAGATAGATAGATAGATAGATTAACACAAGCAACCGCACACAAGTAAATACATATAAAAATGCACATATATGCCTACATGCATGTATGCATTCCCCTTTTCTAAACAGCTTACACAACGCTCGGTACAGTCCTCACTGCCAGTACGATTCCATGCCGTGTGAAACTGTGCGAAAGGAAGTGGAAACAGTTTAAAATTTGTTCGAAATTCGGTACAAAACCTATCGGAAGGATCAATGCAGATTAATAGGCAAAACCTTCATTTAATTGAATGCAATAGCTGGAGGAAAGTCTGGCCAATTTGTCCGGATATTAAAGTCCAAAGTAACCAAATAGGTAGCACAAATGACCAAAGACTTTTTCAGAACAATGTCCAGGAAATGCTCTGAGCTGTATTCAGTTTCGGAAATACGGATTTCGCAAACTCAACTTGAAGGAGATGGCGTACGTATTTGTGGTGTGTTCGGATATATATATATATATATATATATATA
>NC_069005.1:10058179-10060030 GCF_001194135.2 Octopus bimaculoides | reverse complement strand
ACAGGCGAGCGATTTTACTTAAGGTTTGTGATGAACATGTGAGGCACGAGAAGTACCACGCTTACCCCTATCGTTGTCGGATGTGTCTTTTTGGTGAGTTGAACGTTTTGTTCAAAATTAGATTGTTGCAATTGAATTTATTGTTGTCGTGTGGAATATTTTCGAATTGTTGAAAATTCTTAAATTGTTGAACTGTTGATATTCTTTGTGCTTTTCCCCGGTGATGGGAGAAAGGAACTGTTTGTGTAAAACCATTTTTATATGCTAAAAATTGAACATTTTAAAGCCGTTGTAGGCTTATCGTTGCGCCCCCCCCCCCCAGCGGGGAGTGGGATATGAACTGTTATTCATTTTTGAACTGTTATCCTCGTTAAGAGGAAAACAACACAATATAGGTTTCCCGTTTTGTGGGATTAATTTATGCTGTAGGATTTATTTATTTTTGAACTGTTATCTTCGTTCAGAGTAAAAATACATAATATAGGTTTCCCATCTTTGATGTGTTCTTTGCTGTGTAGGAAAACTAAACTTCAGCCGTTGTAGGCTTTATTATTTGAACTATCGTCCTCATTAAGAGGAAGAAAAAAAACACAGATTATAGGTTTCCCGTTTTGCAAAAGTAAGCTCGGCACAGGCTCTATTACTACACCCCATCCCCCAGCGGGGGGTAGGATATGAACTGGTATCCTCTTTAAGAGGGAAAAAACATAGGTTTCCCGTTTTTAGGGAAAATAATTGATAATTTTTGTGTGTAAGAATTACTTTCAACCGTGTATGTCGGTCGAAATAATTCAACAAGTGAAACCGCTGGATGAGCCATCAAAAAAGTTTTCGGCAGTAGCCGCTGTATCACGTGAAAATGTGATAATCCAAACGGTGAAGCTCTCCGAGCTTTTTGAAAGAATGAAAGAGGAGGGTGGACATATAAAGATCTCATCCTTCCCTAGTGTTGAAAACATAAAAACAAGGACAATCGTTTACAAAACGTACTGTCCTTCATCGAAAAGATTTAAGCACTTCGAAACGTGCGAAATAGAAAAATGCTTGGCCCCTATATGGAAAGACATAAAGTACATAGCGGGAGGTCGTGCATATGGAACAATTGAGGCCAGATTTGAGACGGCCGAAAAAGCCCAAGAGCACTCAGTGAGTCCCCTGAAAATGAAGGAAGTGGTGCTGCTCCCAACCTACATGGGAAGGAGAACAGCACGCATCAAAGTGAACGACGTACCACCAGAAATTGAGGCAAGGGAGGTGATGGCCGCCCTGTTATATAACAGGACCGACAAAATTACCTTCCTCCAAATCACTTGCACTGCCCCACAAAATTGGCACGGGCAGAGCATCTCCGCTATTATTCAGGGAACTCAGGAAGATATCGACTTGTTTCCGTCAAGTAAATCAATCCACAAAACTTTGATCAGCCTGACGCTTCAGTAGAAAATTCTTTCTCAAGGTGCCCAAGAGTGGAACTGAACTGGAGCCATGTGGTTGGGAAGGAAGCTCCTTACCATACATACATATCGGTCAGTTATCCGAAATAAAGCAAACACTGAAAGATTTTTTAGCAGCAGTATTATATATTCGTTGGTTATTTTGGACTCGCGTCTATTATTGTTCTTAGTAATACAGGTGACTAACCAGACACGCTGGTGAAAGGAACATAAAATCTTTCCTAAAGGAGGTGAAAATACAGTCTTGGTCAGCAACATTGTGAAAAAGAAAAGCAAGCTATCTATCTGTCTGTCTGCCTGTCTAGTAATTGTATATCTGTCTGAGTCTCTCTCCTTTAATACACATCGATCTATCTCTTCCTTCCAAAATATATATATATATATATATATATATATA
>NC_069005.1:10055435-10057611 GCF_001194135.2 Octopus bimaculoides | reverse complement strand
TATATATGTATATACATATATATATATATATATGTATATACATATATATGTATGTATATATATATATATAAATACATGTGTCTATTTATATGTTTGTGTATGCATGTGTGTAAGAATGGCTGTTTTTGTGTGTGTGTGTGTGTGTGTGCCCAATATTCACTCTGTTTTATCTGTTGCAATCTAAAGTCATGTTACTGCACAATCCATTATTCTTCATCCGCTCTTGAAAACAACCACGACACATCCATTTCACACAGTCACCGCAGCATACACACGAGACACACGCGCGCGCACACACATACACACATGCATACACACATGCAAACACACAAACACATGCATGCACACACGCACACGCACACATGCATACGCACGCGCGCACGGACGCAAGAGCACTTTTGTAGATCCGCACACATTCCTGTTCACGCACTGACGCGCACTCACATATAAGCATACATACATACATACATACATACATACATACATACATACGTACGTAAGGATACATACACAGACACATACACACACATGCACACACCGATAATCACATACATATAAGTCCACACCACCGTACACATATACACATATGCAAACACACACACGCATACACACACGCATGCATACATATACACTTCACACAACACTGAAACACTCACACATATATCAGAGATTACACAGACGCATACATATACATACAGACATACATACACGTAAACATACATATATACACTCATTTCATACGTACATCGTAAGTTTTTACACACACAAGCACATATGCACATATCACACTCACACACACACATAAACTCACACACACGCATACAGGCACATACACACGCCGGTGCACACGCATACAAACATTTGCATATATTCAAACAGTCTTACATATGTTTCTATTAAAACCGTCACTCTCACCCTTTTCTACCCCCCCCCCTCTCTGAAAAACAAAGATAACCACACAGATTTTTAATTCTCTTTCTCTGTGTTTCTCTCTCTCTCTCTCTCTCTCTCTCTCTCTCTTTTCTCTCACCTTCTTTCACTCTCCATCTCTCTCTCTCTATCTATCAATCTATTTATCTCTTTGTCTCTCTCTCTGATATATCTGTATATCTACCTGTCACGGTGTGTTTATGCATATATCCATTTATGTCTCTATACAACAGTTTATCTATCTGACAATCAATAAATTTATCTGTCTGTTTGTCTGTCTGATTGCCTGTCTGTCCGTCTGTTTATCTATCTGTCTATCCATCTATATATCAATCTATCTATCTATCTATCTGTCTGTCTGTCTATCTGTCTGTCTGTCTGTCTGTTTGATTACCTGTCAGTCCGTCTGTTTATCTATCTGTCTATCTGTCTCTATCTATCTATCTATCTATCTATCTGTCTATCTATCTATCTATCTACCTATCTATCTATCGTCTGCTATCACTCTTTCTCTTAACTCACACACACACGTAAGCAAACTCCCATCTCATTCTCTACACCTTACTCCACGTTTATGCTCTTCTACCCCAACCTCCTTATCAACAGTGAATTTAACAAACACATAAAAGGGTGGATCAGATATATCACCATTGACACTGTTTATCAATCTACGAAATTCTTTGAACTTAAATGATGCAGAACTGTTCTGAAGTTGCTGTCATCGTCGCCTCTCCTATCATTGTTTATTTATATACGAGGTTTAATGATAACTCGCCACTTAGCTTCCGTCAGTATTTTCCGGAAGTTGAAACATGGAAACCATGTTAGTTTTCCTTTTCCTTTATTTGCTTTCCTTTTTTCCTGCCTTTATATTTACCGTTGATTTATTTTTTACCGATGAAATCATTCTCTTGTCGTATTTGTCTCTTTCACCTTTGTTTGGCGTTTCGATGTATTTACATCTTTATCAATCTAAATCACCTCGTCTGTCTTTCCCAGCCCCTATTTCTCTTTCGCTCTCTCTTTCCCTTCCTGTCTCTTCTTTCTCTCTCTTTCTATTTCGCTATCTCAATCTGCCCGTCTCTATGCAAATATATATATATATATATATATATATGTGGGTGTGTGTGTGTGTGTGTGTGTGTGTGTGTGTATATATATTTAGCTACACACATATACAAACGTACAAATACATACATATGCACATATATAAGCACAAATATATAATATATATGCAAGCTATATG
>NC_069005.1:10051357-10055278 GCF_001194135.2 Octopus bimaculoides | reverse complement strand
ATATATACGTTATACATATATATACATATATATGCGTGTGTATGTAAATATGTATGTGTGTATATATACATATGTATGTGTGCGTATATATATTTCTATATATATATATATATATATATATATATATAGTAGATAATAGATAGATAAACAGATAGATAGATATAGCTATAAAATCTATAAAATATAGATGCATATCTGCATATACGGACACCTACCAACCTACCTACCAACCTACTTACCTACCTACCTACATACATACGTACAATCATATATATACAATCATACATACGCACGTTCGTATATACAAATATATAATTTTCCGTTTACAACAAAACAAACGGACTCAGAATCGTTTGTTTCAACATCATGCTGTGTTTGCAAATACAATTCGGTGGGAGGTCTGTCGATTTCCGGATCAATTTCAAACACACCTATATGTGTATACTCGCTGTGCAGGCACACACACATACATGCATCTGTTAAAGTCCATATGTCTGTCTGTCTACCTGTCTGTCTATCTATCTATCTATTTATCTATCTCAATCTATCTATCTATCTGTCGATCTAACTAACTATCTGATCGGTTGTCGGCGTTTTTGTCTGCATATGTCTAAACAATTTTTTGTATTCATTTATGTGTTTTTATATCGAATTTTTGTCAACAGTTGGTTAACAACATGAGCTTTCATGTGAGTAAACCGCTCGCACGAAAATCACCCTTTGAGGGTGTATTTTCTCATTTTAAATTTCATTTTACAAAAAAAATGTTCAGTCTGCCCTGAAAAACGGACAACTTGTCTGACGCTGCCAGCGTTCCACCGTCCAACATGGACATTAATTTCCCAGTATTGCCAAACGCTGCAAGGAAGAGGAACGCATTGAATGACATTCACACACACACACACAGAGTTGAGCAACGTCAGCACACATACTGACGACAGCATTCCGAGCAAGCAAGTGGGAAAGGAAAGCAAGAAGAATGAACAAATGTCTCTTGCTACCACCGCTGCCACCACTGTCTCCACTACTACTACTACCACGATCACCACCACCACTACCACCTTCAATTCTGAGGCAAAGGAAACGGGTTTTTCATTTACCTCGCGACAACTGATGGAAGCAAGACCCCTCTAAGGAGGGTAATACCAAACAATTAAACACTCCGCAAACCATTTTAGAAAATATTATGAATATATATATATATATGTGTGTGTGTGTGTGTGTGTGTGTGTGTATTTATGTATGTATGTATTTATATATGTATGTATTGATAAACGAGAAAGCCAGAAAACATAAATCAAAAGACAATTGAAAAATATTTAAGGTCCATATGGGCACACAAAAATACATCACAAGGGGTAAAACATTTGCCACAGTCGAAGTCAAAATTGACACAGAGGAGCAAACAAAAGCTTACTCTACAGAGACACTAGAGTGCAATGAAATACTAATGATTCATGCGTACCTAGATCGTAGGGTTAGAAAAATAAAAAAAATATAGATGTGCCCCTTGAAACAGAAGCACGATGGCTGGTATCAGCCATCTGCTACAATTTCGAGGAAGTTATTAGCATTTTGGAATTTGCCGTCCTTGAACAACAAAGCAAAATATGTCAGGCGTTCAAAATCTTGGTTCCAGCCAACACCCGCTAAACGGAGGGTTAGACATGCCGTGGTTAATGATGCGCAGACATGCGCTGAGACTGCGACATTTCCAGCGTTTCATCGACGACGTTGACCAGGTGTGGTCACCGTTTGTGAGACGCACTTTCCCGCAGCTCGTCTCCTTGACCGAACTGCAATCGTGGATCAAACAGAGACCGAGGCTGGACGAATGGCACCGTCAGTGCCGCCTTGCTCTCGAGCAACTTTGCCGTCCAGAATCAAACTTGTGCGACTTCAATTCCACGAAGGCGTTCTATAGATGTTTATTGGAGGAGGTGTGCAACGGCGTTCTTGGGCGTCGACGGAGTACCTGGCTCGCCACATCCGGGTCGAGACCTATGGACAATTTCCAGAGATCCCTGGCCTGGCAGTGCTACCGAGAAGCATTGCCCTCTCGGGATAAGCTCTACAGGCATGGTTCAAGAAACAGCGGACCGACTTGCCCGAGATGCGGTCAGAGCGACGAAACTGATCTTCACGCACTTGTACAATTTTAGATATGTGGGCATATGTCGAACGGCTGTGGTTGATGTAGGGAATGTTGAGAGCGTGGTTGATGTTGGGAATGTGTGAAGAGGGGGAAGCCACTAGGCGGACGAAGACGCAGTTAACCGAACTTAGCTCCAAGGCGAGCTCAGCGTGGACGGGAACCTCACGTCGAGCAAAAGGGCAAAAGCTCGCTCGACCTCGATTTTCAATACTTACTCGGAGCTACGTTCAGTGGAGCAGTTGCGGGTGGAAACGATGGGGCGGCCAGTGTTGTTGGGCTTATGGATCCTGGAAAGGAAGTAAATAGTAGGGTGCATGGGGTACGGACAATAAGGTTACAGGCGGTGGGATGAAGACAGGAGGAGGAGGGAATGAGGTCGTGTGTAGTGGAAGATACAATCTGTTGGTAGTGTGGCGTGGGGTTGGAGGGCAAAGGGTGATAGAAGGTGCCCTGAGTTGGCGAAGCGCTTCCCCCTTATAGAAATGTGCACGTTGTACCACCACAGCTCCACCTTTGTCGGCCGGATATAAATTAGTATCCTTGAGCCAAAATTTGAAACCAATATTAATTTAATTACTTGTGCTTGCTAAGCTTCTATAAGTAAATTCGCTAATCCTCCTAAAATTGTGTTCTGCAATCATTTGGGCTAGGCTCCGGCTTGTCGAAAAAGCAAACTTAATCGTTTGCCGATTGAAAATCTAGATATACTTGATAGACGGCGGCAAGTTCCTATTTTGCAGGTATGTTTGCGTCTATCTGTGTTTCAAAGACTGCATTATACCAAAGTTCATATCAGTGTAATTTAAACTCACAAAGTAAAGAGCGATGAGGAATAATTTATCCGACACACAAACGATTGTATCAACCTACAGTTATACCATAATGCAGTTTTCAGAACCATCTAGATTTAGCTTTTCTTTTTCGTGGGGGTCACTCTTTTTGTTTGCAGCACAAGTTTTACGTCTATTATACGTTACGTTAAAAGTTCTCTTATTACGCTCATTCTAGGGTTTACTTAGAATTACATCGCTATTTATTATGCGATTATTCTTATTATTTTTATTTCCGACATGGTGACTGGATATTGTTGACTCTGACAAGAAGAAAACTAAGTTGATATCAGCGGAATTTGAACTCGTAGAGTAAAGAGCGGTGAAGAATAATTTATCCGATACACAAACGATTATATCAATATAGCACGCTTTATTTTGATAATAATAATAATAGTAACAATACAAATAATGATAATAATATGAGAAATGATAATAATAATAAATATATAATAAATAAATGCTGTTTATCAAAGTTTTGTTCTTCAGCTGAAATCCAATTGTGTTGCGATAACACTGTTGTTGTGCTTAATAAATTATGAGTGGTTAATCTCGTTTTTACCAACCACGCAGAAACACCTTGACTTGAAGTGAATTGGCGGGATGGAGGGTTATGGGTGGAGAAAGGGTTGAGAGACGGGGCGGGTAGAGCGAAATGGGGGAGGAGAGGAGAGAGAGAGAGAGAGGGATGGCGCGGAGAGTGGAACATGTGAAGTAGACTGCGGTAAAATGTTTTACTAAATCATCATATCCTATGATAAGAATATAAATATTTGCATAAGTACATGTTTGTGTGTCTCTGTATGTGTGCTCGTATTATATGTATATACATACATACCTATATACATATATATATA
The DNA here is from genome assembly GCF_001194135.2 of Octopus bimaculoides. NCBI lineage: Eukaryota > Metazoa > Mollusca > Cephalopoda > Octopoda > Octopodidae > Octopus > Octopus bimaculoides. The sequence goes on along the minus strand of NC_069005.1, from coordinate 10,051,436 downwards.
TATACACACATATATACATGTGTGTGTATACGTATATATATATATATATATATATATATATATATATATATATATATAT
>NC_069005.1:10048340-10049349 GCF_001194135.2 Octopus bimaculoides | reverse complement strand
ATATATATAAATACAACCACACATACACGTGTGTGTGTGTAGTCCGGTGCAGCCGGCAACAGTTTTTATGATTCTTGAAAACTTGAGAAGAAACACCGTTATACATACATGTATGCATGTGTATAAGTAAGTATATATGTGTGTGTGTATATATATATATATATATATATATATATATAAGCATATACATACACACAAACACACCACAAACACACACACATATGTATACATATATATTCTTGATCATATTTGCCAAGTTTGAAACATGAAAGCTTATACATTATTGCTATGTAAATTTTGAACACGTGAGATTTTTGAAGAAAATAAAATTGCATAAGAATATTAAAAAAAAAAGAAGAAAATATGAACTAAACAAACATAAGAATATTTGGAAGCCAAAGTTGTAAAGTTTAATTTATTCATTAACTATATTTCGGACACTGTAGCTTTTCTCTCGTGCAACGACCTCCGGGTGAACAGGACACGCATCTCTTTCTAATTTGCTTCTTCTCTTTGTTAAATATTCTTTTGCTGTTGCGAGAATTACTCTTTCTTCCTCCAAAGAAAAAAAAAAGAGTTAGTATACAGACAAACAGAAATATATAGATAAATATAGATACGTTTTCTATACGTACGCATATACATTTATGTGTAACTCAGACAAAAATTATTATTGAAAACTTCCGAGTAAAGTTTTTCAGAAAACGTACAGCTAATGTTAATTGTTTGTAAATGTTGACTCAAGGCACATATGCATGTAAGTGAGTATGTACGTATGTATGCATGTTTATGTGTATCCAGTTTTATATGCAAATATATACACAAGCACATACATACATATAGTCCTTTCTACTATAGGCACACAGCTTGAAATTTGGTGGGAGGGAGCCAATCGATTAGATCAGCCCCAATACGCAACTGGCACTTTAATTTATCGACCCCGAAACAATGAAAGGTAAAGTCGATCTCGGCTATATATATATATATATATATATATATATATATATAT
>NC_069005.1:10045556-10047162 GCF_001194135.2 Octopus bimaculoides | reverse complement strand
ATATATATATATATATATATATATATACTATTTTATTAAAGCTGAAAAAAATCTTCACAGTGAAGACTTTTTCCAGCTTTAATACAATAGTACACTACTCTACCTTTGGTATTTAACTACTATTTTTTCCACCTTGTTTTGCATCTCTGTGTTTACTTGTGTGTGTATATGGATATATATATATGTGTGTGTGTGTGTGAGAGAGAGAGAGTGTGTGTCACTATCAACGGCAAAAGAAAGGCTGCTGCCAATACTATGATTCATACAGGAAAACACAAGACTACTTCCACAACACAAACACTACTGTTACCACCACCACTACTCCAACCTATGCAATGAACAACTCCAACAATAACGACTGCACCACCCCGACCATCAACACCATCAACAGCTCTACTACTACCAACACATACGACACCAAACCGCACCAATATAAATCTAACGCCACCACCATCAACACTACCACCAACGCTATCACTAACACAACCACTACCAATACAACTATCACCACTAACGTTTACCGCCATTATGACCCCTTTAACAAATTCCAACACCCACCACAAATTTCGTTTTTGTATCTGGTTTGCAAGAGTCTTTATGTGCATTCGTGTGTTGAAATAAATTTTGTTGTTTCTAGGGAGAGTCATTATGCCAAGATAAGGGTACAAGTGTGCGTGCAGTGCTCAGACACTTGAACATTAATTCCATGGAACCTTCGTCGTCGTAACCGATGGAGAACCAGTTATTTGCGAAGGTGCTCAGCTTAGTGTTTATGTTATGCAGTTCATGATCAAAAGGTTGTGCGTTCGATTCCAAGCAACACGTTGTCCTCGATTTCACGTTGCTTCCGTCCCCTCAGCTGGCAAAAATGAGTTGTAACTGTTTTTCAAAGGGTCAGCCTTGTCCGATTCTGGGTGACGCTGGATCTCCCCTCTAACTACGTTAAGGGTACGTATGTCTTTGGAGTACTCAGCCACTTGTACATTAATTTCACGGGCAGGCTGTTCCGTTGATCGGATCAACTGGAACACTCGTCGTCGTAAACGATGGAGTGCCACGCCCAATGGTAGTGTTGGTGTTGGTGGTGGTACTGGTTGTGGTATTGGTGTTACAATTGTGGTATGGGCGACAAAGTGATAGTGTTGCTTATTGGCGTTGGTGGTGGTGTTTGTGGCGCTGTCAATATTGATGGTAATGTTGTTATTGTTATCGTTGTTGTTAGTTGTGGTGTTGGGATATAGAGATAATATTAGTGGTAGAGGGACTGTCATTATGCCAATATTATTAACACACACACGCACTGGTTCAGTTCCACTTAATATCCAACGAACTAATCGATTGTTTAATTTGCTTTGCTTTCGATTGTCAAAGCTCGTTCGTTGTTATCTATCACGTTGACAAACAAAAACAAAGCAAATTAATCAATCGATTGGTTCGTTGGATGTTTAACTAATTGACTAATAATAAAGAAGTGGAAATGAACCAGTGCGGTTGTGTTAATCATATTAGCATAATGAACCTCCCTCTAATACCAATATTATCTCTAAATCCAAACACCACAACCAGTGCCGGATTTACCATTGTGTTTAGGTGTGCTTACACTCAA
>NC_069005.1:10044411-10045461 GCF_001194135.2 Octopus bimaculoides | reverse complement strand
CCTAAAACGTTTTTACAATATATTTTTCAAATGTCAAGCATCCAAATGTTTTTCCTAAAAGTTATAAAAGTGAAATTAATAATGTGAACGCTTTAACATGTTGCTTTTTAATATAAAGGGGCCGAGTAAGTGGCCACCAAGTGAGGGGCATCGTAACTTAACTAACACTGGGCCTCATTTGTCCTAAATCCGGCACTGACCACAACCAACAACAATAACAGCACTACCAAAAACGGCGACGCCACCACCAACGCCAGGATTAAGCAACACCATCACCCATACTAACTCTGACACCAAGACCAAAACCGGTACTACTACCACCACCACCACCACCACTACCACCATCAGTATTACCATCGACCGTGGCACGTCGCCGGTTACGATGACAAGGGTTCAATGGAACAGCCTGCTCAGGAAATTAACATGATAGTGGCTGAGAACTCCACAGACACGCATACTATTAACGTAGCTCTCAGAGTGATTCAGTGTGGCAGAATGTGACAAGGCTGGTCCCGTTTGAATTACAGGTATGTCTCATTTTTGCCAGCTGCGGGTACTGAATCAACGGGAAGTAAAGTGTCTTGCTTAAGGACACGACGCATTGCTGGGAATCGAACTCCCGACCTTATAATCGTGAGCCGAATCTCCTAACCACTAAGCCACGTACCTTTACATCCATACACCGCCATGAACACAGATCTATCACGAATAATAGTACCATCGCCACCATTTTTATCACCAACCGTGTTGTTGTTGGCACTCCGTCGCTTACGACGTCGAGGGTTCCAGTTGATCCGATCAACAGAACAGCCTGCTCGTGAAATTAACGTGCAAGTGGCTGAGCACTCCACAGACACGTGTACCCTTAACGTAGTTCTCGGAGATATTCAGCGTGACACCGTGTGACATGGCTGATCCTTTGAATTACAGGCACAACAGAAATAGGAAGTAAGAGTGAGAGAAAGTTGTGGTGGAAGAGTACAGCAGGGTTCGCCACCATCCCCTGCCGGAGCCTCGTGGAGCTTTTAGGTGTTTTCGCTCAATAAACAC
>NC_069005.1:10043300-10043951 GCF_001194135.2 Octopus bimaculoides | reverse complement strand
ATAAATGCTGCCGACAAGACCACCACCAAATATAGCAATCAATAAGAAAACTTGCACCGCCACCACCACCACCACCACCACCTCCGCCGCCTCCGCCGCCACAACTGCCACCACCACCACCTTCATCACTACCACCACCACCACCATTGCCACCACCAAGTCGCCACTTCAAGCGGATGCGGAGGAGAATCATGAATTCTGTTTAGAGAAAAATTTACATCACAACACGTTCTCTCGGAGAGTCATTCAGTCATAACTATGTGATGAGTGTGTATGTGTGTGTGTGTGTGTATGAGTGTATGTGTATGTGTGTATCAGTGTATGAGTGTATGTGTATGTGTGTATCAGTGTATGAGTATATGTGTATGTGTGTACGCGTATGTGTGTATGTGTGTAGGTGTATTAGAGTATGTGAATGTATACATAAGTGCGTGTATGTATATATATATATATGTATGTATGAAGAAGTGTATGTGTATGAGAGTATGTGTCTGTGTATGTGTGTAGGTGTGTATGTGTATGTGTGAATGTGCATGTATGTGTATGTATGAGTGTATATGTGTATGTGTGTGTATGTGTGTATGCGTATGCACATGTGTATGTGTATGTGTTTGTGTGTATGTGCATGTATGAGTGTGTATTGTGTACGTG
>NC_069005.1:10041379-10042672 GCF_001194135.2 Octopus bimaculoides | reverse complement strand
TCTATCGGACTCTTTTGCCAAACCGCTACGTTGTGGGAATGAAAACACACCAGCATCGGTTGTCAAGCGATATTGTAGGACAAACACACACACACACACACATATACACACACACACATACACACACACACACACACACACACACAAACACATATATGCAACTGGCTTCTTTCAGTTTCCATCTACCAAATCCACTCACAAGGCCTTGGTCGGTTCGAGACTATAATAAGAGAGTTGCCTAAGGAACTGAACCCGGAACCATGTGGTTAGGAAGCAAGCTTCTTACCACACAGCCACGCTGCGCCTCTATGTATATATATATATGTATGTGTCTATGTGTGTATGAGTGTGTGTGCGTACGTGTGTGTATGCATGTGAACGTTTATGTGTATACATGTATATGGGTGTATATATGCATATATCCATGATTATGTACATATTTGTAAGTGTATATCTATGCGTCTGAATAGTGTATGTATATATGTGTTTATGGCTATGTGTATATATACGTATATATATATATATATGTATGCATGTATGTATGCATGTATGTATATGTGTTTATGATTGTGTGTATGTACTTATGTGTACGTGTGTATGTATGTGTGCGTGCATACGTCGATGTGAACGCGTATGACACGTATGCCTATTTTTGTCTAAGTGTATACAAGCATAAACGCATATACATAAGTGCATGAGTTTATACGTTTATACACACACATATATATATATGTGTGTGTGTGTGTGTGTGTGTGTGTGTGTGTGTGTGTGTGTGTGTGTAAGTCTGTGCAAGTGGATGCATGTATCGCAATGTGTAAGCGTGCAGAAATGTGCGGCTATGTGTGTATTTGTTTATGTATGGGTTTATATATGTAGGTATCTCAGGTGTATTTCTATGAGTATATATACGCGCATGTCTATACGCATGCACCCCATATGTATATATATATATATATATATATATATATATATATATATATATATATGGGAGAATATACAAATAATAACAACAGACGAGGACAGGTGGTGTAAATAACAAAAGGATATATTAGTATGAGGACAGGTGGTGTATTATATATATATATACATACATATGTGTACGATCATATGTATGAATGTGGCTTTGTCTTTGTGCATGCATAAGTGGATGTGTATATATGTGCGTGTAACTCCGTTTCTCTAGGTTTATTCATGGGTGTATAATCGTATCTACCCATGAATGCTTATATGCAAAAATACACACACATATATAATATCCATATATACATACATATATATATATATATATATATA
>NC_069005.1:10037341-10037923 GCF_001194135.2 Octopus bimaculoides | reverse complement strand
TATATATATATATATATATATATATGCGAGTGTGTGTATGTATACACACACACACACACACACACACACACACACACACACACACACACACACATATATATATATGTCACTTCTGCTACTGTGCTACAATTAGCCTAACTGCAGTTGCGGCTGCATCAAGCATCATCCCTACTACTACAACTATCACTACACCCACCACAACTACCACCACCACCACCACCACTACTACCACTAAAACTACTACCAACACTGTCGGAGTAAGAAATAACTTGGCTTTGTTATTATTTTCCCACAGATAATTAATTAATAGATTCACAGACAAGCGCACACATACACAGGTGCACACCCACATCTCTATGTGGGTGTGCATATGCGTATATATATATATATATATATATATATACGCGCGCGCTCATATATACATGTATATATATTTACGTGTATACATATATGTACTTATATATATGTGTGTGTGTATGTGTATATATATATATATACTTAACTTTGTGTATCTCTCTCTCTCTCTCTCTATATATATATATATATATATATATATATATATATATATATATATATATATAT
>NC_069005.1:10033400-10036682 GCF_001194135.2 Octopus bimaculoides | reverse complement strand
ATATATATATATATATAAACAACGGGCTTTTTTCCGTTAACCAAATCCAGTCACAAAGCCTTCGTTGACCGGGTTGTATAGTAGAAGAAACTTGTCCAAGGTGCCACACAGTGTGACTGAATCTGGAACAATGTGGTTGGGAAGCAAGCTTCTTACCACACAGCCATGCCTGCATCTCTCTCTCTCTCTCTCTCTCTCTCTCTCACTTTATCCTTATCTCTCTATTGTCTCACTCCGTCTCTCTCTCTGTTTTCTTATTCTCTCTCTCTCTCTCTTTCTCTCTCTCTCTCTCTCTCTCTCTATATATATATATATAAATTATATATACAAACATATGCATTTATACATACACGCACATAAATATATAAATGTGTATGTATGTACGTATGTCTAAATCATGCACAAACATATTCATGAATATAGGACTGAAGACGAACGAATGAGTGTTTCAAAGAGAAAAGGAGGAAGAAAGAAAGAGAATGGAAGAAAGAAAGGAAGAATGAGATAAAGAGCGAGAAAAAAACGAACGAGATAGAAAGAGAGAGAGAAGGAGAATGAGAGATAGAGTGTGAAAGAAACAGAGAACGAAAGAAAAGCAACAAGAGAGACTGACAGTGACAGAGAACGACAGAGAACGACAGAGAACGAAGGAAAGTGCGAGGAATAAGACTTGGAAATGAAAGAGGACTGGGAAATATGAACAATGTATTCGGGACGTGTCTTATATCAATAAAAGCAAATTGTTCAACGTGTATAATTCCCATACGATCAGTTTGGGAGTAGATTAATCTATAATTGTGTGAATTAGATCGCTGGCATGTCACATTTCTGATTGGGAAAATTCAATTTCATCACTCACTCCGCTATCCACAGTCATCTGATATACATACATACATACAAACATACATACATACACACATATATATATATATATATATATATATATATATATATATATATATTTGTGTGTATTTGTGTGTTTGTACGAATCAGTGCGAGTTTCTTCACGTTGCGTTGTGTAACAATGCAACAAATGTCGTTGTTGATGTCGTATTCCGATGAAATGCTTAGTGATATTTCGTCTGCCGCTACGTTCTGAGTTCAAATTCCACCGTGGTCAACTTTGCCTTTCATCTTTTCAGGGTCGATAAATTAAGTACCAGTGAAACAATGGGGTCGATGTAATCGACTAGTCCCCTCCCCACCAAAAAATATTTAGACCTTGTGCCTATAGTAGAACGGATTATTATTATTATTATTATTATTATTATTATTATTATTATTGAGTGAGAGAGCAGTGCATGCCATCAAAGTGATACTAGGGTAAAATATACGAAGCCCAGTATACCCATCATGACTACCCGTCTGATAAGGGTACACCAGGCACATGCATCACAACCACATGTGCGCGACATGACGATCTCATATCAAGATCAACTGTGCATGACCTAGCAGGTGGGGGCCCAGTTAGAATTTTCTTCAGGTCGAGTAACCCTTCCCACTCAAAAGGTCCCTGAATAAGGGTTTTTTTAAGGATGTTGAACAAAACACCTATGTTTCCAAAGGAGAATTATCCAAACCCAAAAGAATTCCTCTCAACACATGGCTATGATGCTCCCCCACTAGTGCTCGTGATCAGAGATGCACGTATCGTCAGCCACCGAGGGACATGCTCGACTGGTTAAAGTAAAGCAACCTGACGTTGCAAAGTCTGGAGCAGTTTGAATGGGAAACGATGCTCCATCCACCATATTCGCCGGACATTGCCCCAGTCTTCAAAATCATTTGGGCAGAAAAAATATGAATCCTGTAGACGAGGCCAGAACAGTACTGGAGGAATATTTTCCGTCACTGAGAAGAAAATTTTGGAATAGGGACCTTGCAAGTCTACCAGATAAATGAATGAATGAGCATTGTAGAAAATTAAGGAGTGTGTATTTTAGATTGAAAAAGAACATCGGTTATCTTAATTTTGAAAAATAAAGGAAGTCTAAAAAAACTGTATTATTTATGGGATAACCCAATGTATAACTTGTAACCTTAGTATGAATTTAATCGGTATCCAGTTGTGGGTCCATGGTTCAGAAGTTCAAAGATTTGGAAAAGGTCAAAGCGGGTTTTAGATCGTACTTTTCCCAGGAATACTTTGTCCCGTTGTAGTATTCAAAGTATGTGACAATATGAACAGTGTAGTATTTCTTGTACAGGAGAAACTTCAACCAGGGCCAAAAAAGAAGCCCCACTTATATAGGATTATCTTGACGATGGTTTCGGCTGATAGTCGAATTCGTCCCTCACGGGATAACAGTTGTTCGTCGTAACTCCACAAGTCAACAATAATCGGACGCTGCACGAGTGCATGCAGAACGGTTTCGTTGCTCTGCACGCTTTTCGGTTCCCACTTATAGGTTAATTAACAAGTCACTCGGACAGATATAGCTCGTTAGCTTTAGTAGTCAAGCCAGCTAGGGAAAGGAAATGCTTCGCAGCCTTGCGGCTATATCCATGGGTGGTCTTCGGGAGAAACCGCTTAAGAAAAATCGTGAGTTGGAGCACTTGAGGCACTTTGATATTGTCAGCAACCTTGTTCTGGCAACTCTGCTGCAACGATACTGGCACCAAATTGTAATCGCTGTCTTGCTCAGGGTAAGGCCCTATCAAACATTTTATACGGGAGAATCATTGCAACCCACAAATGTAGCTTGTTTAGTGCGGCACTGGAGGGTTCAGCCGTACACAAGACTGTTCCTGTAGGACAGACAATTAAGACCTTCATCCATAATATATCCCGTTAAACGCACATTTATATATATATATATAGCGAGAGAGAGAGGGAAGACCCCCTTCGGTCATGACTGACCATGAGATTTCACCTAGAAAGTTACCCTCCCAGGCACAATTCCGAACAAGGTTGTTGATGGAAGACCAGCAGTCGCCCTTCCATACCGGCCTCCCCTCTCCATGCCACCTAGGTTATCCAAGGGAAAGGCAAAGGCTGATACAGCTTGGCACCTGTGAAGTCGCAACTCATTTCTACAGCTGAGTGAACTGGAGCAACGTGAATAAGTGTCTTGCTCAAGAACGCAACACGCAGCCCGGTCTGGGATTCGAACTCACAATCTCGCGATCGTAAGCTCGACGCTCTAACCACTGAGCCATGCGCCTTCACCACACACACACACACACACACACCCACACACATATATTATATATGAATATGTTTGTGTGTCTGTGTTTGTTCCCCCACCATCACGTGACACCGATGTTGGCGGGTTTACGTCC
>NC_069005.1:10030378-10033197 GCF_001194135.2 Octopus bimaculoides | reverse complement strand
TATATATATATATGTATATATATATATATATGTATATATATATATACACACACACACCTAGAGTGATAGAGAGGGAGAGAGATGATGTAGTATGTGTTTATGTTAGTTCCTCTAATGTGTGAGAAGCAGATACTCTGTGTACAGGCTGCGTCGGTAGCGTGTATATAATGTGATCATGTTTATCTTCCAGAACATATACACGCTGTCGGTAAAAATATAAATAACTTCAACTGTAAATGAACAGAGGAAAAAGAACATTCGTTTTACCAACAACTTAGACGTCACTTTTCGTTGTTTTTGCTGCAGTTGTTTGTGTTGTTCGTGTCTTGTTTATTTGTTGCTGTCGTTGTTTAGCACGATATGTCGACGCATGAGGACATAGGCGGTTTGACGATAAGTAGATAGATCGAGAGAGAGAGAGAGAGAGAGAGAGAGAGATGGAGGTAGACAGGTAGTTGTTTAGGTAGATGTGTCGGTAGGTATGTAGGTGTGGTAGGTAAGTGGATAGGTAAGAGGATGGATTTAAATAGATATGGGTAAATGTATTGATCATAGATAATCAAGCATTCGGAGATTCACATAGAAACAGAGAGGGGGATAGACGAGGGGTGGGGTGCGGAGATTAATTGATCGAAATAGAGGAACAGACATTTAAATATATCTAAAGCGATAGGTATAAACAAGATTTTAAAAAGACCGAGAATTACTTACAGATATATATATATATATATATATATATATATATATATATATAAACATGCAAGTGTACGCATAGATAGATAGATATACTGACAAACAGGGAGAGAAACATTTATAGTATGTATTATATATATGTGTTGTGTGTGTGTTTATATATATATATATATATATATATATATATATATATATATATATATAGAGAGAGAGAGAGAGAGAGAGAGAGAGAGAGAGAGAGAGATGGATAGATAATTCGAAGTGAGTCAGTCAAGATAGCCATAGTGAAATTAGGTTTTGCTTTTGATAATAACTAGATCCCGCTCCTCACAACAGATCCAATTAGCTGATCTATAGAAACAGACCTAATTTCAAAATGGCTGGCATTTACTTTTACTTCAGTGTATTCATAAGATGGCTGTCACATTCGGACATTTTCAGCCTACGGCAAGTCCAGTCGTTCTAATAAGTAGAAACTGTACAGATTGGTGCAGGTATTCAGAATTGGTTAGTGAGTCGCTAATTCGACACTTTCTTCCGTCTACTCTGCTGGATTCCAATCGATACGTATCGATTTACTTTCGTCTTTTCTATTTCAGCTGTCTGACGTCTACAAAAAGTAAAATTGCGACTGACTTTCTACCTGTACCTGTTAAAATTTCTTTCTTGTTTTTGTGTTTCGTTTTTCCTCATCGGTTTCTCTAGTTACTTATCTGTTCCCCTTAGCTTGTGTCGATAACTATCTATCCATCTATCTATTTGTCTGACTGTCCGTCTGTCTGAATATCTATATATCTGTCTGTCTGTCTGTCTATCTATCTACCTATCTGTCTGTCTGTCTGTCTGTCTGTCTGTCTATCTACTTATCTATCCTATTTATCTATCTGTCTGTCTGTGTATCTATTTATCTATCTATGTAACTATCTATCTGTCTGAGAGTAGAAAGGGAAGTCTTGTCTAGTGAATGCTTCAAAAAAAAAAAGGGTGAATGTAGCAAGAATGGCACGTGTGAATGACGGGGCCACCTTGAGCTTAACCCTATAAAGGAGTAAAAAAAATCAAGAAAGAAAACAAAAAGGCAAAAGTGAGTCATTGTTATGGTTTCTTCAATGACAATGACAATATTGGCCAAGGTTACCGTGGTCTTTTCCGTAGGTTTTTCCTTCCACGGCTAAACCTAAACTGTGCCCCCTTTTTACACGAGAACATTGCTGTGATACACGATCCCCATTGATCATTTTTTTCCCTACGATCCCTTTTTTTCTCTCCTTTCCCCCTCCCAAAATGAAAAGCTCTACATTGTATTTGTCCCCTCTGTGTAAAGCCCCGTCTGGCTAATAAAAGAAATGTATTTATCTAACTGTCTAACTATCTCCCTATCTATCTATTTATCTACCTATATATATATATATACATAATTAAGGGATCAGCAAACATTTGCTTCACCACATACCGAAGTTCAGGGCTTGGTAAAAATTATTAATTGTTGATTTATTAATAAATTGATAAACCTTTACCCTTTTAATTTTGATAATTATTCACTCCCTGATAGTAAACCGCAAATTTTCTGCGGTATTGCTTGTGACGCACATGGTAATTTCTTGAGAAGGAATAGTGGACTGGCTGGCCTATGTGGGTTCGGATGTGTTTTCAGGTTGTGCCGATGCATGATGTTCACTCGTTCATGCTAGCACCGTCGAATTTACAACTAGAATATCATACTGATGAAGGAAATGGAGTGTTATCGCTCATAATCGAGAAACGCGTCTATGATTGACTTCGACTGGTTGGTTTTCATTGTTTTTTCTTCTTGTTTTGCCTTTGTGAGTTACAAGTAATGCTATCTGTTGGAGTCTCAGCTTTTTTAGCTGCTATTTCTGAACTTCGGTATGTGGTGAAGCAAATGTTTGCTGATCACTTAATTATGTTTATAAATGTATAAGAACTTTTAAATAAGTTCTCCACCGATAATGGTGTTTACATACCGAAGGGTTTGGTAAAAATTATTAATTGTTGATTTATTAATAAATTGATAAACCTTTACCCTTTTAATTGTGTTCTTATTCCTAAGGTATTTTTCGATATTATTATTATTATTATTATTATTATTATTATTATTATTATTA
>NC_069005.1:10029343-10029783 GCF_001194135.2 Octopus bimaculoides | reverse complement strand
TATATATATATATATATATATATATGTTTATATATGCACATACATACACGCACGCACAAAGACACATGCGCACACGCACACATACGTTTGCGCCTGTATTTCATTTTAGCATCGCGTGTTTAATTCAAGTAGAGACCGATATTTTTGGCTGTCTGTTCAGCCATACTTGTTAGCTACTCCACAGTATGCTCAAAGATAACTGTTCATAATCTGTTCAACACAAGTCATATAAAACAGATAACAAAAGACTCTACACACTTCTGCCAGGAGTAAATATTAAGTGTCCGTATGAGTATATACGATAAATGACGATAAAGAGAAAAGCTGTATTTTAACTTGTATTTGAATGTGCACGTGTGTGCGTTAGCACAAAGCTATATATATATATACATCTATATCGATATATATATATATATATATATATATATATATATATATAT
>NC_069005.1:10026802-10029243 GCF_001194135.2 Octopus bimaculoides | reverse complement strand
ATATATATATATGTGTGTGTGTGTGTGTATATGTGTGTGTGTGTATGTGTATGTGTGTGTGAGTATATACATACATATATATGTGTGTGCGTGTGTGTGTACAATGCATACGATATTATTTGCCAACATAATCAGCCATTGAAGTAGCTATTCAAGTCTATTTAGACGTAAGTAGTTATAAACAAGTTTTCAAGAGAATCATTAAGTAGTCTAGAAGCATAATCCCAACCTGTAAATATATATTTACAACGATAGTAAATGTCAGATGAGGTCAGGTCTTTCTTCTGCCACCGAATGAAATCATTTGACCCGGTACAAACCCGGTCTCGTGCTCGGGGAGATTGGTTAAGAACACCCTAAGACATGCATTACGTCATCGTATCCCGTTATGTCCGTCTGTTACCTCTTTCTCTCTCTCTCCCTTTCTATCGTCTTATCTATCTGTCTCTCTATCTATTTATCTATCTATCTATCTATCTATCTATCTATCTATCTCTTTATCAATCTATCTATCTGTCTACCACCCATCCATCCATCCGTCTGTCTGTCTGTTTGTCTGACTGTCTTTCTATTTATCTGTCTATCTATCTGTCTATTTGCGAGGTCCCTCTTCCAAAATTCACTTGTCCGTGCCGAAAATTACTTCTCCAATACTGTTCTGACCTCATCTACATAATCCATATTTTTTCCATCCAAATGATTTTGAATCATGCAGAATAAATGATAATCAGATGGGGCAATGTCCGGCGAATATGATAGATGAGACATCGTTTCCCATTCAAACTTCTCCGGGGTTTGCAATGTCATCCTTTCTGTATGCGGCCGAGCATTAACCCTGATGGAAGAACACCTTTCTTCTTGAAACCCAAGATGATCGTGTTTCTTCTAGTGCTGACAAAAGCTGCCTAAGTTACTCACAGTAGATCTTCCTTGTTATCGTTTTGTTTGGGTTTAAAAGTTCAAAGCGTACTAAACCTTTCATATCCCACCAAACAGATAGCAACACCTTACGTGGGTGAAGATCTTTAGCCCGAGGTGCCGGTGTGGTTTGCGGCTCCGAATTTCTGGAACGACCGTTGACACTGGCTTACGCTTATTGTCCGATCCTCATATACTGCATGAATATTCCACGCACTATCCGTTGCGTTGTTGCTTTTATTGAACTCATAAAGCAAAATTTGCGGAATCTGCTCCTTTATCATTTCCATTATAGCTTTAAAAAGCTGTTGATATCGAACTGTACTCCTCAAAACTTGCACTATGAATAAGGATTTTAAAATTACTGACAGCTTTGATGCAGGTAGTTTATCCCGCCCTCCTCCGACTTTTAGTTCATGCAATTGAAAAAAACCGCATTATTTATGGGATGACCCAATATATATATATATATATATATATATATATATATATATATATATATACGCACATACACATATATATATATACATATATATATATATACGCACATACACATATATATATACATATATATATATATATATAGTTACTCACATACACAAATGAATACATATACACATGAATACATATATATATATAAATACGCACACATACACACACACACACACACACACACACACACACATATACTTACACGAATGCATAAGCATCGAAGGACGCAAGCACATACGCGCACTACGTAACTATGTACGTGTGTTTATGTGTAAGCGTACTTCTATGAATGTGTTTGTACATACATGTGTGTGTATGTATCTGCTATTGTGTAGTTTTGTGTAAAAGTGTATTTTGTATGTATAAATGTATGTACGTATGTCTGTACTTATGTATTTATGTATGTTTGTGCGTAGTTCGGTGTGAATTTGTATATGTGTTTATATGCGTATGTGTGTCTATCTCTGTAACAAGGCATACACACATATTTACATACATGCATATTTACATACATGCATATTTACATACATGCGTACCTTTAAAAGCAAACACACACGTGCATATATAAATACCAACATACATACACACACACGATGAAACCTACATGCATACATACACACCCACCCACACTAACAGGCACACAAACGTATACATATACACACAGACACACACAAGCACAAACACACACACACGCACACATAAACACATAAATATACACTCATATATACACGCGCTTTGTGTCTCATCACTCACTATTCCGGAAGTAAAAAGCCATCATTAATCACAATCCAATCACTTCGATGTTCTTATTCAATCAGTCACCTCTACGGCTATCAATAACTAGTTGAAGCAGCCCGTTCAAGCTGATGTCAACTCGGTTAAACTAGGTCAAAGTAGGTTAAACTAATTTAAACTAGGTCAATTAATTCCTGTTTTTCTTTTCTGTTCTTTATGCTTTTTCAACGTTTCTTGTTTCTTTTAATTTTAAAGTAGTTATATATATATATATATATATATATATATATATATAT
>NC_069005.1:10024965-10026056 GCF_001194135.2 Octopus bimaculoides | reverse complement strand
GTAAACAGCGGCTTGGTAAAAGGGGAAAAGCTCAACCACAACCGAGAAGGGAACTTCATGGAAAAAAGGTTCTTCTCTCTATCTGGTGGGATTGCAAGGGAGTAATTCACTATGAATTGTTACCACCTAATGCAACAATCAATGCTCAAGTCTACTATCAGCAATTAGGTCGTTTGAACCAAGCTTTGAAGAAAAAAAAAGACCCACTTTAGTGAATCGAAAAGGAATGATGTTTCATCAGGACAATTCGCGACACCACACTGCAAAGATCACATCACAGACTTTGTCTTTCCTTCTTTCAGAGCCGTTTAAATAAGTACCAGTTAAGTATAAAGGGGAATGAAATCGACTAATCCCCTCCTCATAAGATTTCTGACTCTGTCAAAATTTGAACCAATAATTCATTGACCACGATGGAGGCAGAACAAATAGAAATGATATATAAAACATGCGATTATATTTAGGTGAGAAGTGCCTGAAACAGAAAAAGACACTTAAAATTCTCTTAAACTTTTGCTAAATATTCCAATACAAGATCAGAAATCTCTTCTAAATGTAGCAACAATGATAACTGTACTCTAAACTGCATAAACCGAAAGAAAATATTTGATATTATTTCATTTCATGGTTCGATATAATCTATTTTTAAAAATCTGTATCATAATCTGTATTGGAAGATCTAATCATAATCTATAGAAATGAACAGATCAGTTTCTTATAAATCCTGTTTTTACGTTATAAATCTAAAATGTTTTTCCTGCACTTTTTCATTTTTTTATACTTTGTATTCTTATTTATTCATATTTGCTATTATATTTTTTATGATGTTCTTACATCCTATATTTTTCTCAACATCCTAACGAAATAACTTACACCTCTAAAATTTATATGAAATGAGTTGCGCTCCTTACAACCTTTTTAAGACAGAATGCATACTGACATTTATTTTTCATACATGGTCAATTATATTTGGAGAGAAGTGTAACGTCTAAATACTATTTAGCTTTTAACTAGCTCTCCAACATAGAGTAATGATATTTTATCTTTGATAGGCTATATCATATTATATATATATATATATATATATATAT
>NC_069005.1:10023759-10024763 GCF_001194135.2 Octopus bimaculoides | reverse complement strand
ATATATATATATATATATATATATACATATATATACATATATATATCTATACATGACTGTACACACATACATACAGGTGTATATGTGTGTGCGTAAATGATTCAATGATTATTTCACTGTGCCTTGTAATTTAATTATTTATTTAATTTCCAAAATAGACAAAAATTAATCGATCTTTCTGTGTGAAAGACGACCAGAAGATTGACTGGTGAGAAACAACGACTACAACAACAATAATAGCAATACTAATAATGATTGTGATAATAATAATAATGATAATGATAATAATAATAATGATTATAGTAATAATAGTAATGATGATGATACCAATAATAGTAATAATGACAACAATAACAATTATCAATATTATTATCATTATTATTATTATTATTATTATTATTATTATTATTATTATTATTATTATTATTATTATTATCATTATTATTATTATTATTATTATTATTATTATTGATTAGAACAATAATAATGATATCGTTATTTAAAGTAAAGAAAAAGAAATTCTTCAATTTTTTTTAATCATAGTCTTCATAATTCTTTTTTTTAGTTAGTTTTCAAATATTTTATGTGTTTACTTTTAGTGTTGAATTGTGCTAATGGTGGCGGCGGTAGTGGTGATGGTGGTGGAGGTTTCAATTCTCATTTCTCTTCCTTAAATACTTTCAAATATCGGAATTGTTTGCATTCATTTCCATCTTCTGCTTCATCATCATCATCATCATCGCCGTCGTCGTCTTCGTCATCCTTGTCGCCTGCGTCGTCATAGTCATCGCACTCATCGTCATCAACAATTTCTTTCTCCCCATTATTATCATCACCATCATCATCATTTCATTCTCTATCTGATCATGATCGTCACATGGGAGTATGTACGTATACGTGTATAAGTGTATGAACACACACGTGCGCACGTATTATATATATATATGAGTGTATATTCCTATATGTATATATATATATATATATATATATATATATATATATAT
>NC_069005.1:10018499-10023239 GCF_001194135.2 Octopus bimaculoides | reverse complement strand
GTGATATGCAGGACACTGACTGGGAGAACAATGCCTGTCATCGCCACGGATGGAGGAAGCAGGTTAAGGAGGGGATCGACACTTTTGAGAGAGCACGTATCCAGCATGAAGGACTTAAGCGAACTGCGCGAAAGCGCACGGCTCGTATAGTGAATGGGGAAAGCTTGGTCTGCAATGTTTGCAGTCGTGTATGCTTGTCAAGAGCAGGGCTCATTAGCCACCAACGGAGACGCAAATGCAAAATATAAGTTAGTCCTAGAGCGCACAATGTTCCTGAAGGTCGGCAATGGTCTTCCTCGGTCACGAGTGGACGGCCATCATGGATGTATGTATGTATGTATGTATGTATATATGTATGTGTAAAGGTGCATGGCTTATTAGTTTGGATGTTGCACTCATGATTACTGCGTTTGATATTGTGGTTTCGATTCCCGGACCGGGCACTGTTGTGTTCTTCAGCAAAACACTTAATTTCATCTTGTTCTGCAATCATTTCTACAACTGACGTGTGTATGTAGACAAGGAGTTACACGTTTAGTTAAAATTGATTCGGTTCCGTCCTACTTCAATTTTCGCTGGCGCCTAACGGAAGCCCCACTCCTTCAGGCTTTGGATTGTTGAATGCAGAGCTGCAGGAAGTTCAAGATGCCCATCATGGACTTCCTGTAGCTCAGCATTCAGCAATTCAAATCCTGAGGGAGTGGGGCTTCCGTTAGAGGCCAGTGAAGCTTGAAGTAACACGGAACCGAATCAATTTTAAATAATATATTCATATATATAGGTGCTTTCATGGAAGTGTGATAAGAAATTTGCTGCCCAAAGACGCAGTTCTAGGTTCAATTCCACTGCATGACAGCTTGGACAAGTATCTTCAACAACATCACCGGCCGACCAACGCCGTCAGAATATATGTAGCAGACAGAAACTGTAAGAAGCCCATCGTGTATGTCATGTATCTATTGTATGTATGTATGTACATATGTATGTATGTATGTATGTAGGTGTGTATGTATGTAGGTGTGTATGTATGTAGGTGTGTATGAATGTATGTATGTATGTATGTATGTATGTGTGTGTATGTGTGTGTATGTATGTATGTATGTATGTGTGTGTATGTAGGTGTGTATGTATGTGGATGTGTGTGTGTGAGTGCGTGTGTTTGTGTTTGTCCCCCACCATCGCTTGACAACCGATGTAAGTTTAACTACGTCCTTATGATCAATGGTTCAGCAAAAAGATATCGATAGACTAAATAACAGGCTTATTAAAAAAAGAACTGGGTCCTATTTCTGTTCGTGCAAACCCTTCATGTCGGTTCCCTGCCCCACCTCCATTATGACCGCCATCTAATGAGTAAAACAAGCATAACGCAAACGTTTAAAGGCAGTTAGATAAATAGATACATATTCGCTCACGCACACACAAATACACACAAGCGCATACATATATACCGGAACACCTACACCTTTTTATATATTTTCGGGTATGTCAACAACCATTTGTCTTGGCTTCTGTCTTCGTCTCTAACTAAACTAGTTACGTTTCTCAAGAACGTCGTTAAGAACATTTAGCTATCTTATTAAGCAACCATTGTTGGAAATTTAAAAACAAAAACAAAAACAAAAGAAAAAAAACGATATGTTGTAACTTCTTGCCAAAAGTAAACAAAAACATAAATCTGA
Source organism: Octopus bimaculoides (assembly GCF_001194135.2). Lineage (NCBI taxonomy): Eukaryota > Metazoa > Mollusca > Cephalopoda > Octopoda > Octopodidae > Octopus > Octopus bimaculoides. Next base: position 10,021,557 of record NC_069005.1, on the reverse strand, counting down.
ATTGATAAATGTCTCGTCAGAGAACTTAACAATAAGTATACGTTATTTTCTTTCCTTTCTTTCTTTTCTTTCTTTATTTCGTTTTAATTTTCTTCATTTATTTTTATTTTTATTTTTCTTTCATTTTTTCTTTCGTTCTTTATTGACTTACTTTTTTGCATCTTTTGCTCACTTTTGGAAATAAGTGACTTCTTTTTATGCAAGAAATGTCTTCTATCTATCTATCTATCTATCTATCTATCTATCAATTTATCTATCTATCTATCTATCTATCTATCTATCTATCTATCTATCAATTTATCTATCTATCTATCTATCTATCAATTTATCTATCTATCTATCTATCTATCTATCTGCTTGTCTGTCTTTCTATCTATCTATCTATCCGTCTGTCTATCTGCTTGTCTGTCTTTCTGTCTATCTCTTATATCTATCTATCTATCTATCTATATATCTATCTGTCTATCTATCTACCTGTGTGTCAGATCGTTTATTTACCTATATATCCAATGCTTTTTCTTCACTTGTTTTTCCTTTTTTTCTCACTTCTTCCCACTCTTTTTCTTTCACCTTGTCTCGCTTTTCTCTTTTCTTTCTTTTTACTTGCTCTCTCTCTCTCTCTCTCTCTCCCTCTCTCCCTCTCTCCCTCTCTCTCTCTCTCTCTCTCTCTCTCTCTCTCTCTCTCTCTCTCTCTCTCTCTCTCTCCCTCTCTCTCTCTCCCTCTTTTTGCTGCCGATACTTTCACAAGAGCAAGCAAAATAATTACTGATGCATCACAATCTTTGCCAATTTTTCGTATCAACCTGTAACACTTCTCGATAACAGATTCGCTTTTAAATTTTAGATTCGCAGTTGTATATGCGATATTTGTATGTAACCGTATCTTTGCGTTTACTTTCCTATGGATGTGTATAAATATCTAATTTATTTATCTAATTATGTCTTAGATAAATAAATTGGGCTAATCCAGAAATTCATCAATCCAAAGATATTTTATAAATTTCTGCGAGCCTACTGCCTCGATTTCAACACGTTGTGTACTATAAAGGTAATGATTTTTAGGTGGTTTGATGATTTGGCGCCTATTTTCAGCATAGACATAGTCTCTTCTAAGCTCTTAATTATAATTGTATTTTATACTATAATAAATCTCTATATATGAATTCACCTTAATAGGTCTATATTATATGCTGGTCACTGATAAAATCTTTAATGGTTTTATCCATTATTATTATTATAACTGAAAAATTTCCATTCACTTCGGGACAGTTTAATCATTTTTGTACTATTCTTACCATATACAGACGTGCTGAGGTAAACTACGAAATTCGTGGCGGATGTATTTATGGTAGTTCTATGTAACTTTATCTTTGCGCTTGCTTTCCTATGGGTATGTATAAATATCTCGTTAATTTCCCTAAGTGTGTCTTGTTGACGAGGAAATGTTATTGGACTAATCTAGAAATTGATCAAACCAAGGCTAACTAATTTATGAATTTCTCCGAGCCTATCTATCTATCTATCTATCTATCTATCTAAGTATCTATCTATCTGTCTGTCTGTCTGTCTATATATATATATGTGTGTGTGTGTGTGTGTGTGTGTGTGTGTGTGTGTGTGTGTGTGTGTGTTATTTAAAAGAGTTCCAACTCTGTTTGTATTTTATGTCTTATTTATATTCTTATAAAATTAATGTGGGATATTGAATATGGAATATATAATATAAATAATAAAATGAAATGAAGTATTGAATGTCTAATTGAATATATGAAATATTGAGTATTAAGTATAGAGTGTTAAATATATAAGGACTAGTATACTTTCCTGTCTCATGGCAGTCATCAAGGTCCCGTCTGACAGTACATCTGTCAGAAACTGAAAGAAGCCTATCGTATATATACGTATATGTACATATATATATATGTATGTGTGTATATGTTTGTGTGTCTGTATTTGTCCCCCCAACATCGCTTGACAACCGATGCTGGTGTGTTTACGTCCCCGTAACCTAGCGGTTCGGCAAAAGAGACCGATAGAATAAGTACTAGGCATCGAAAGAATAAGTCCTGGGGTCGATTTGCTCGACTAAAGGTGGTGCTCCAGCATGGCCGCTGTCAAATATATGAAACAAATAAAAGAGTAAAAGAGAGTAAGGAGTAATTAACAATACTCGTAGACAGGCTAGAATCGAAGTGCTCAAGTTGAGCTAAGTTCCAATTAATAATTTGAGTGGAGGCAATACGAGCGGAAAACTAGAGGGACATGACTTATAATTCAGCAGAATATCCAATATATATGCACACTTACTTCGACATTATTAAAGCGGCATACAGCTCAACATAACAGAAATATTAATAACATACAAGCATATAGACATTTATATATCTTTTTTTATAAGCCCGCAAATATCTAAAAATATTTAAACACATTTATAAATACATAGGTATTTTAAAAATATATAAGTACAATAAGTACAAAATATATACATAAGATATAAAAACGTCGATATTATATAAAATATAGTGAGTTATAAGTTCACACGATATACTATAGAGGAATAAAAATTTAGGTCAGAATACAAACATATAGAATATTTAAAAACACTTAGATATTTAAAAATATATAAAATCATTTATAAATACATAGGCATTTTAAAATGGAAGACATCAATATGAAATAGGATATAGTAAATTATAAGTTCATAGGATATGTTATAAAGACTAATGATTTCAAGTTAGAACACAAAGCGTGTGGAAAGTAGAAAGTCAGACAGTTTACTGCCTTAAACGGACATACTCAAATTAGAGACAATGTTCAATGGATCCAGAAGTTTCATCTACGGGCCGTTCCGGAGACGTGTCGGTTAATATGGCATGGATTTCATATTTTAAAAGGACCTGACACTCCCCTAATCAGGATGCTCTAAGACACGAAGGACACCCTGAAGACAATACAGAAAGGGACAACTCACATAATCACTTTCCAATCAATTTCAAACTATATATAAATATAAATATATAAATCTAAATATATATATATATATATATATATATATATA
>NC_069005.1:10017189-10017508 GCF_001194135.2 Octopus bimaculoides | reverse complement strand
CTCTCTCTCTCTCACACACACACTCACACACATGTTCAATACTTGTATGAATATATTCACGTGTGTACTTAAGGATATATGGATTTCGGTATATATATACATACATATATATATATATATATATATATATATGCATATGTATCTATGAATATGTATATATGCATATGTATCTATGAATATATATATATGTATATATGAACATATATGTGTATACATGCACATAAATATCTAAACATACGTACACGTATAATATATATAGAAATAGATAAATATATGTATATATATATATATATATGTTTATATATGTATATATATATAT
>NC_069005.1:10013868-10014913 GCF_001194135.2 Octopus bimaculoides | reverse complement strand
ATATATATGGTATAAAAATTAGAGAAATTTTCCACCAGTGGCCAGCATGCATAAAATAGTCAATAGACAACATATTTTTCATATATACACATTTTTCATTTATACACAAAAGAGGTGACCCTAACAGAACACCTTACATGCTAAAAGGAGCAGTCAAGGCTCAATCCACAGTTAAGAGTAATTTCGAAGGGGATGAATATGGATAACAAATTATTTTATTTGTTCATTAATATTCGAAACCTAGGTACAAGTGGTAACTATTGAAAATGTCTTTTTCTTTTCATCCCCTTCGAAATTGCTCCTAACTGTGGTTTGGGCTTTGACTGCTCCTTTTAGCATGAAAGGTGTCCTATTAGGGTCACCTCTTTTGTGTATAAATATACACTAATTTTATATAAATATATATACTGTGAATGTGTGTAAGTGTCTATATGATTGTGTGTACTTGTATATATGTATCAGTAAGGTTATATGTGCATATATGTATCTAAGACATATCCATTCACCTTTAGACGGTGGTGAGAGGAGCAAACGCATACACACACATGTGTATGTCTATATATATGTATACGTATGTGTATGTGTGTGTGTAACAGTCATGTATGCAACTTGAATAGACACATATCAGTACATAAACATAGTTCACATGTACATACACATGTACATACACATGTACACACACAGAGACACGTCTACACACTTACCTAAATACTCACGTACATACATAAGTACATACGTAATACATACATACATATATACATTCATGCGTATAGGTATGCACACATACATACGCATGTACACATATGCATGCGCACATACATACATACATACATACATACATATCATGAACTAAGTGTTACTTTCTCAGATGCAGCACGGAATTTTGTCAGTGAACAGGTCGCGGTCTCAAAGCGACGAAAATATTTTGTCAAATTAAATTTAAATATTGAAGTGAATCTAACGGTTTTGTGTGTTTCTTAAATGACTTATAAACACCTTCCACGCTGCAATTGTTTATACACACACACACACACACACACACACA
>NC_069005.1:10008393-10012927 GCF_001194135.2 Octopus bimaculoides | reverse complement strand
TGTGTGTGTGTGTGTGTGTGTGTGTGTGTGTGTGTGTGTGTGTGTGTGTGTGTGTGTGTGTGTGCGTGTGTGCATGCGTGTGTGTATGTAACTGTAATAACCTATTATTTTATATTGCTATAAGAAAAAGAGGAGCTGATGTAGAGGATCATCCAAGTATAAAATCATTCGACAAGTCAATCGGAAGACTGTGATCTTTTTGAGACTGCTTCTTCATGAAATAAGAAGACCGAATTCCTTCTCCTTCCTGAGAACGATTTATTGTCAAACTGTTCGTACTTATACAGAAGCCTATTTAGCCTTACATTTGTTAGATGACAATCAGTGGCGTAGAACAATGGCTGAGGCTTCTGTGTCATGCACACCTATTTTTTGAGAGATCTTTTTTGCAATTCTTCTCCAGAATTGTGAAGTAAGTAATCCATTAGCCTTCTGGCACAAATAGAATGATTTGTTAGAATACTACAAATATCTAGCATAATTAAGATTCTCTGAGAGGGAAATAGCATTCAATGACGACATATATCATTCTGCATTGGTTGATATTGAAGATTGCGTTGTCTCAATGGGAGGGGAGGAGCTCAGCAAACTTGGCTTACTTGAAACTCATCGAAATGAGGTGAATAATTTGATCAAAGAAGGTTTGTGAGAAACTTCATATGAGATTGATTCCGAAATTTTTGCCAGACCAGCAACTTGCATATACAACAATCACTGACCAAGTGACACATAAGAGAGGAGCATTATATGTTTTTAGATGCATCAGGAAGAACTAGGAAAACTTTTGTTACAAATTTAGTGCTAACCAAAGTCCGACAATAACCTTCGCCGTAGCGAGCTCTGGAATTGCTGCTACTTTACTCAAAGGACGTCGAACAGTTCACGTGGCATTGAAGCTGCCTTCAAATGATGAGCTTGTCTGCAATATTAATAGAAGTCATTGCTTATCAACCGGTGTTGGGTTATTTATATTTTCATAACTTAGCAGTTCCAGAAAAGCGATCATCAGATTAAGTACAGTATTAAAAATTAAAAAAATAAGTGCAAGGGGCAATTTGTTCGACTAATCACTTCAAGGCGGTGCCCCAGCATGGCCGTGGTCCAATAACCGGAACAAATAAATGATAAAAGATCGAACATAAAGAATAAAGTTAGATTGACAATGTCCTGGCCAACTTAATACTAAACAATAACAACAACAACAACAACAACACAACAGCGTAATTATTATAACACAACATTCTAAGCACAGAAAAAGTATTATTCCAAAAAGATATATTTTAAGAAAGTTGATCAAACTTTATTCTTCACAGAAAATTGTCATTTCTTCGAGAATACAGCATTTTCGAAGTTTTTAATCTTTGGTTCTAATTTATTTCTCCAGGAATAAATAACATAATAATAATAATAATAATAATAATAATAATAATATTAAGATTAATATTAATATTAATAGTAATATTAATATTAATTAATTATAAAACAGGAAAGGAAAAGCTTAAATGAAAAGGATAGGAATAGAAAATAGATTGAAATTTATTATTATAACAAACATTTGTACATAATTAATGAAATTACAATTTTCTCTAAAAATAAAATTTCCCTCTTCACACATACACCAACACAAACACACAAGCACTCGAACATACGAACATCAATCTATCTATCCGTCTGTATATCTATCTGCATATATATATATATATATATAGATAGATAGATAGATAGATAGATAAGTATATATGTATGATACATATAATTATATGTTCATATATGTCATTATGTTATATATATCCGTATATAAGTTAAATATATATGTATGTATATATATATATATATCCATCTATTTATATATATACATATATATATATATATATATGTATATATATATATATGTATATATATGTATGTATATATATATATATATGTATGTATATATATATATGTATGTGTGTGTGTGTATGTATATAGATGTATACATATATTAAGCATATACATATGCACATAAATATATTTACGTATTCACACACACACATACACACACACACACACAAACATATATGTATACATACGTATATAAGTTCGAAATGAACTATATTTACGAACGAAATGTAAATGTTTATTAGAAAATCTACGACAAAACAAAAAAATACCATAAGATTTCTCATTGAAAAATCAATTAAATCGATGAAACATTGAACAAATGTCTGGGGTAATTTTTTTTTTATCTTTTGTAAGAATATATCTTGATTAATTGTCTATTTAATACAACAAATACCAAGACACTAGCTTCTATATCGATGCCGAGTGGTGGAGGGCAATATAACTCTATACAAATATTTTGTAGTTGCTGTTTACACGCACACAAACATACACACACACACACACACACACACACACACACACACACACACACGTGAAGTAGAAATATTCATACATATATATATATGTGTGTGTGTGTGTATTATATATTATATATATGTGTGTGTGTGTGTATGTGTGTGTCTGAATGTGTGTCTCTGTATGCATATATACAAATTTATACATGCGTCTGTCTGAGTGTGTGTGACTAGTGTGTACATATACTTTACATATATATATGTATATGTACATCTATCTATGTTTATATATATATATATATATGTGTGTTTGTGTGTATATATATATATATATATATATACATTTATACATACATGCATACATATATATGTTTACATATATATCATATATGTCTGCTAACGCGCCTGTATATATATTTGCGTCCGTTTATCTTTTTTCTGTCTGTGTCTGTGACAGTCAGTATGCATGCGTATATGAGTGTAAATGTGAGTATGCATCTTTGTATGAGTGTGGAGGTGTCATGTGTGTGTGTGTGTGTATGTGTATTTATGTTTGTGATTGAATATCATATGTGTGAATGTGCTTGTATGTGTGTGCGTGTGTGTGAATGCATAGGCTTGGTCGTGCGATAAGATTTCGAGAAGTGTCTCAGTAATAAATTAAATCTAAATGTTAGATGGATTTTTTACCCCCAAAACTTTCATTTTCCGAAATTTTAACACATTTCCACGTATGTTTTCCTTGCTGTATATCTTCACTTCTGAATCTAATCTAACAAATTTCAATATTTTCATAATAAAAAATACGAAAGACGATAATGATGAATAAGCAGTATTTATTGCGATTTAATATTTTATTACTGTCTCCGTTTCCGTCTCTCTTTCTCTGTCTCTCGTTCTTCTATTTTTTTCCTATTATACGATCTATTATGTGGCTTATGTAAGTGCTGCATTTTTATTAGAGCGCAATGAAGAGATTTTCATTTGTAGAAAAATGTATAGACTTTAATTGCAATTGTGGAATAAAATATATATGCCTGTGTAGGTATGCATATATATGTGTGTGTTTGTGTGTTTATAGATATATATACATGCGTGCTTACATAATTCATAGATATATATACATACAAATATACATATATACACATATTTAATGCTTATAACGTTAAGGTTCGCTACACATGCCTAGATATTATCCGTACAAGTGTACGAACGTGTGAAATCTCCACTTCCTCTCTCGCTTTATCCGGATATAAGGGAATAACGAAACGATATCTCCAAAATAATGTCGAGGCCTCCTTATTCCAATGGAGTATGCTATTATTCCTAACTCTATCTCCATGAGAAGTGCATATACTATAATAATCTATAGCATATATCGACAGGATAAACATTTTTTTAGATGTTCTTGTAACCAAAGGTACTCCATGATAATGAACTTCAAACCGTTGACCCCTGATATCCTGAATAGACCACCCAAGCATTAACTGCTGAAAGACTATATCAGCATCTGTGCTTGCTCATAGAGAAATTATTTCCTTTCTGTTTACCATCATAGTGCCCTAACAGCATCTAACATCTTTTGCACACTCCTGCAGCAATATTACGCAATTTCGAAACAGCTGTCAAAGCAGCTGTCCAGAAACAGCTGTCAGACCTGAAATGCCATACCTTCTTCCCTTAGTTTCCTTTATTTTTGTAAAACTATTTTGTAAATATACAAATATCCATAAGCTTAAACATGAATATTCAGCTTCAGAATATTTTCAGTTTTGTTTCGCTCTCCATTATATCCCTATATATTTACATGTATATATGTATGTATATTTTATATTTCAAGGCCGAAGCGCGTTTATTTGTATATTTGCATCATTATCATTAGTTCAATATCAGCTCGCTTGCATTCCTCTTATAGCCACTTGTTATTTCGCGGACTTTGTCCGCGATTCAAATTTCAGAGTGTAAGTTCAAATCATTTGAACACCAATACGTGTTTTTTATATGAAGCATTTCTAGATCACATCTGTTGATTCTATATATGTATGTTTATTCAGGTGTGTGTGTATACATATAGATGTAGGCATGTACATATATGTATGGATATATGCATATAATTATACATTATTTATGTTATATGTATGTATGTATGTGTATATATATATATATATATATATATATATATATATATATATATATAT
>NC_069005.1:10005824-10006521 GCF_001194135.2 Octopus bimaculoides | reverse complement strand
TATATATATATATATATATATATATATATATATATATATATATATATATATATATATATGTTAGTGCGTGTGACTGAGTGTGTGTGCACGCGGGCGTGCGTTTAGAAATTGTTCCGGAAATGGTGGAGGAGGTGATATTGTACAAAATGCGCCGAGTCGCAAACTTCCATTAACAGAGAAGGTCGACGGAAATATTGCAATAACTTAAATAACAGCAATACCATTTAATAACAACAATAACGATACTTGTAAATTTAGCGAGAATGTTAACAACAGCATGTATGAGGCATATCAACAGCAAGTTAGTATTGTCCAACTTGATGGCTCTGTGAGTCGCAGGAAACAAGACCGAAGGTAACGTTTAAATGTTATCTAACTGCTTCGGTATACGACGGTGAGCTGAAATGTTCCTAGCTCTAAGGGTCACGTGAAAGGCTTGATGGAAGCCCAGCTTTACGAGTTCTTTTACAGGGTTTAGAAAAACTAAAGGACTGCTGCAATCAGGATATGAATCGGAGAGGGGAATATGTTGGATAAAATCATAATTAACTGATCCTCCTCTATTTCTTTTACCCAAAGCCAGGAAAGTTTAGGCACATCCACTCATATATGAATATATACACGCACACGCACGCACACACACACATATATATGTTTATATATATATATATATATATATATATATATATATATATAT
>NC_069005.1:10002373-10005744 GCF_001194135.2 Octopus bimaculoides | reverse complement strand
AATTCATCGCAATATATTTCAGCAATGCGGAAATTTTATTCATCAAAGTAAGTACCATTACAATCAATACATTTTTGCCAACGAGTTACAAGTTTGTTTATTCCGGTAACATAAATATCTGGAATTCTGGAGCTGATGAACTCTTTGAACGCACTTTCAGCTCCGGTTTGATTTTTGAACTCCTTCTCTCGTAGGAAACCATCAAAGTGCTTGAAAGAGTGGTAGTCGGTAGGAGAAAGGTCTGAAGAATAAGCTGGGTGGGGTCGAACTTCGTAGCCAACTTCCCTCAACTTCTTTGAGTGTCATTAGGTAAACTTATGGTCGAGCGTTGTCATAAAGAATAATTGGCCCTGGGACGGAGGAGTAACAGTTGTTTGTCTATTTTGGCAATCTCATGACAATGTGTTTCTGCAGTAATGGTTTTTCCCAGGTTTTAAGAAGTTTTAGTGGAGGAGTCCAGTAGTACACACAACCAAACATAAACTTCTTTTTGAAGAGCTCGGATTTAAGGAAGGTTTTCGGTGCTTTATTTTGGTCCAATTACTGGAAATACGGTCGAAAAATGGATCGATCTATTTACGGAGAAGAAGCGACGAGCAAATTTATGTCTGCTCACTTACTGATTTTCATTCAAATCGTGTGTTACCCATTTGTCGAGCTTTTTTGATTCTCCGATCGCTTGCAAATGGTTGCAGGCAGTTTTTTGGGGGCAACTTGAAGTTCTTTTGCCAGTTCTCGAGTGGTTTTACGTGGATCTTTCTCAATCACGGTCTTTAATTGACTGTCAACGATGACAGATGGGTGTCCACTGCTCTCACTAGCTTCAAGGCTCGGGTCTCCACTGCGAAATCCTTTAAACCATTTTCGAGCTGTCCACTCACTGGTCATTTCCTCAACAAAACGTTTCGTTGATATCTGAAGCAGTTTCATCTGCTTTACGCCCTTTTTAGAAGTTGAATAACAAAATTGCTCAAATATCGCGCCTTCAAGGTTCCATTTCAGATAACTGTAACGGTGAAAAAAAAATCAATGTTAATTTGCTGATGCATTTGGGCAAAGCTATGTCTGTATTATCAGGCAATTGCAAAAAAATGTTTTAAAAAATTCAAAACTCTGTAAAAATCCGGTACAAATTCTTCATGGTTGAAAATGTTGCTTATTTTTTACTCAACCTACCAAATCTACCAAATCCACTTAAAGGGCTTTGGTCGACCCGAGGCTATAATTGCCCAAGGTACTAGACAGTAAAACAGAACCCGAAACCATGTGGTTGCGAAGCAAGCTTCTTACCACAGAACGCCTGCGCCTATATTTACATATATATTATAGAGACGTTAGAAAGGTAGTTTTATATAAACTTGGCACTAGTCCGCTTTGGCACGATGTGTAACAGTTTCAGTTTAGTAAAGTTTCGTTTTCCATCAAAACCACTCCGCCTATTATATATTCGATTGAACCTGTCAACCACATAAAACAGCTGCACGTTATTTCATTGTAAACACTTTCGATCTATTTCATTCACTCCGTTATCTTATCTAAAAACATTTCCAAATAAACAGTGAAATCTCTTACTCGAAGTTGTTTTAATTTGCCTTTGTTTTTGAAATAATATTCTAACTTTTATATGATGGAATTTAAATATATAAGGGAAAATTCTGAAAAATTAATGCGATCGAAAGTTTACGAAATATGAAACTAATTTTAACGAAATCGGTTTTGTTCTAGTCTTTATATTTGTTCGCCTAAAAGGCGGTGAGCTTGCAGAATCATTAGAATGGTGGGCAAAATGCTCAGCGGCATTTCGTTCTTCACGTTCTGAGTTCAAATTCCGCCTGGAAGTGATTTTGCTTTTCATCCTTTCGGGGTCGATAAAAAACGCATCGGTTTAACACTGGGGTCGATATAATCGGTGAGCCCTCTCCCCCAAAATTGCTGGCCCTGTGCCAAAATTTGAAACCGATGTTTGTTCGCATAAATTGTAAAAGAGAGGCTGCTCGATTGGCTAGCTTTAGCAACACCATATCACTGTCTAAAAATAGTAAAAGTCAGACATTTGCACTCTTCCTGCCTCCTTAAACATTAAGAAATATATATCTTTCCGGTTCGGTATCTTGCCCGAATCATTGTAACTTTTCCACGCCAGATGACCCGATCTTCCATAGTAGTCTTCATATCTTCACCCTGATATCCAATGTCTTCTCAATGCCGGTCGCTATATCCTCTTCTTGGTCTGCCGATACCAGTATGTCCATGCGTGGGTTTCCAGAAAAGGAGATCGTTGTACAATTCATCTTTGCTTCCCCAGCATTGTCCTAAAGAACGTATTCTTCTTCCTCCGATTACCGAGGTAATGAAGGAAGACCGCCGTACAGTCGCTGCTTTGTTGCCAAGAAAGTTTGAGAACTATACGAAGACTTCTTTACAAGTCTTTTATTCCGTGTCCATGCTTCAGAACCATAAGGAAGTATTTCAACGACAGCTTTGAAGAAACCCCTCTTCATGTTTCCTTATAATGTTAAGCCTATGTTGGGCATTCCGTGCTTTAGCAATTCTTACCTGGACGCCTTTTTTTCTTTTGAAGCAATGTTACTTCTCAGATAGGTAAAGTCATCAACCATTTTCAGATTGCTGCCATTAAGGCTACAGGAAATCACCTGTTATGTTAAAGCCCATTTATTCAACCTATCCAGCATTTACATATTTTCTTATTTGTGTAGCACTCTCAATTGCATGTAACATTTTTATACTGCCGGCAAGAAGACCAATATGCTCAGCATATTTGGCATCCTATATTTTTACTGCAGTACTTCATCTGCTTCCAGTTCCTTGAAGTGGAAATCTATACTCTTTATTGATGTTAACAAATGTGGGACTGAACCTGAAACCACTTATTTAGGAAGCAAGATTCTTACTGCGCAGCTACTCCTACTCTAATATATATATATATATGTATAGATAGATAGATAGATAGATAGATATATATTTAAATATATATATATACAATGCAACTTTATACATGCATACACACACACGTACACACATATACATATACAGACTTATATCCACGTGCGTATGTACGTATGTGATATGTCTAGTTATAATGTAATACTTGTTATCAAAGCATGAGTTCTCAATTAGATTCATCCGTTAGCAATGGCAGTAAATATTACTAAGAATATGATACTCCTGAGAGAGACATGTTTATGGAATTCAAGTTTTATTAACGGAGTATCAAAGTATCAAGTTTTATTAACACTTTATATATATATATATATATATATATATATATATATATATAATGCATACATATATTGTATACATATAATGCATATATATTATATATATATAATGTATATATATATTATATATAA
>NC_069005.1:10001943-10002234 GCF_001194135.2 Octopus bimaculoides | reverse complement strand
TATATATATATATATATATATATATATATATTAAAGATATATATATATATATATATATATATAATGCATACATATATTGTATACATATAATGCATATATATTATATATATATAATGTATATATATATTATATATAATGCATATATATTATATATATATAATGTATATATTATATATAATGCATATATATTATATATATATAATGTATATATATATTATATATATATCATATTTATATATATATATATATTAATATATATATATATATATATATATATATATATCACACACA
>NC_069005.1:9999280-10001199 GCF_001194135.2 Octopus bimaculoides | reverse complement strand
TAATACAAAGAATATATATGCATGTATATATATTCTTTGTATACTTACATCTACATGTACATACTTACATATATGTACATTCATCTACATGTGTATATAGATGCATATCAGTGTACAGGACGTTAGAACAATGAACTACAGACAACGGAACGAACACATAAGAAAACAGATAGCGACTTGGAATTAATCCGTCATCAGCTGCCACTATTCTAACTAGACGTTTCGAAGATAAGGCAGACTGTACTCTAGAATAGTCTCTTCCTGAGTAGTGGATCGACCCACTAAACAGGGGATTCCAAGGTGGCAAACACAAACCAAGACAGGAAAAATTGGACAGTAAAAACAACATTAAAAAGCCGTACGGCCAAACGCGAATTTGATGTAGAACGCTAGCAGTTCGTCTCGCCTTCATAGTGGCTGGAGTGAAAAGAGAGTTGACCACAGATCACGCGTGAGCAGAGAGGTTGGCAGAGGGAGGAAGTGGAACGAGGAGGAAGAGAGAGATATGTGTATAGCAGTGAAGTAGAAGCCAGGACATTAGAGGGAAGCAGAGCGAGAGGGGGAGATGTGTAAGAAGAAAGATAGATAGGTAGATAGAAAGATAGAGGAAGACAGACAAATAGATAAATAAATAGATAGATAGATAGATAGACACACATACACACGCATACACTCACACATATAAATACGTTCAAACAAGCATGCATACATACACACACCTACATACCTATATAAATATATATATATATATATATATACATGCATATATGCGTGAGTGGCTGTGTGGTAAGTAGCTTGCTTACCAATCACATGGTCCCAGGTTCAGTCCCACTGCGTGGCAACTTGGGCAAGTGTCTTTTACTATAGTCCCATGCCAAATAAAGCCTTGTGAGTGGATTTGGTAGACGGAAACTGGGCTTACAAAGAATAAGTCCTGGGGTCGATTTGCTAGACTAAAGGCAGTGCTTCAAATGACTGAAACAAGTATATGTGTATATATATATATATATATATATATAATACAAATAATATGTGAGTATATGCATATATACGTACATGTATGTACATACCTACATCTACATGTATATATAGATGCATATCTGGGTACAGGACGTCACAAAAAAACATGGACAAAATGAAAAACAGAACATAAACAGAGTACAGGAAATGAGCACGCCACATAGAGAACATTTCCTTCATCAGCTGCCCCTATGTGTGTATGCGCAGAGGGACGAAACCGTTCTGCATGCCCTCGTTCAGTGTCCGGGCACTGCTGACTTGTTGCATCATGCCGAACAGCTGCTGCCACGTGTCGGACGGATCTGTCCGTCAGCCGAGTCTGTAGTGATGATCGCACCACCGCCCTCCTTCAATCGGGCAGGTCAGGCAGTTTTCCTTTGCCTGGTGGCTGTGGCGAAAGAGGTTGCTTGGTGGACAAGGCTGAAAGGCATGTCTGTCACTGTATTGTCCCCTTCATCCTTCGCCCTAGTGGTAATTAAATTAAATCATTATTATTATTATTATTATTAATAGTAGTAGTAGTAGTAGTAGTAGTAGTAGTAGTAGTAGTAGTAGTAGTAGTAGTGTTCTCGTCATCGTGGACGTTTTTGTTATCCTTATTCCATGTGTTTGATATTTAAATTTCCAGCCTGGTTAACTTCCTTCTATTTACATACATTCTTATCTATGTGTGTGTGTGTTTGTGTATTTGTGTGTGTGTGTGTGTGTGTGTGTGTGTGTGTGTGTGTGTGTGAGAGAGAGAGAGAGCGAGAGAGAAAGGGAATATGCGTGCGTGTGCGCGCAAGCACTAATTATTCGTCGCTAAGTAGGTGTTCTCCTTTGACAAAACTCAACAGCGAATGGCATGTTTACGTTCGTATCTGCCGGAATGCATTAGGAATAAATACGCAACTCATCGT
>NC_069005.1:9995035-9999121 GCF_001194135.2 Octopus bimaculoides | reverse complement strand
TATATATATATATATATATATATATATATATATATATATATATATGTGTGTGTGTGTGTGTGTGTATGTATGTATGTATGTATGTTTCTGTACGTATATATGCCTCGTTTGAAATATGTAATGAGCTAGTCACTACTGAATTCAAGGTTAAGCCTTTACAAAATGCATAGGCGTATGTGTCTTTGTATTCGTCACTTCCATCACTTGACAACCGACGTTGGTTTGTTTACGCTCGAATAACTTAGCGATTCATGGAAAAGTGACAGAATAAGTACCTGGATTTAAAAGAAAAAATATATATTGGAATTGATGTATTGGGTTGTCTGGAAAGTTCGTGCCGATTTTTAAAGGAAAGAAAAAGGTCAATAAATACTTGCCATTACATTTTTAATCAACCAAATATGAACCATTTTATTGCACAATGCGTCTCCATCTTTCTTTTAACTTGAAAATACCCTCTTCCCAAAATCAAGGAGGTTTCATGGCAAATAAGTCGAAAGGTAAGCTACTATAAATCGGCACGAACTTTCCGGACAACCCAATATTTTGGCTAAAACTCTTTGAGGCGGTTTCCCCTTCTGACCGCAGTGCAATGTTTAAAATAATAATATATAAAAGAAGTTACTCCCCAGGAAGTTTTTTTCTACTAATCACGTGGATGATCTCAAGTTAATGGAAATTTAGCAACTCACTATAATGAATTATGTGAAACCTTAATTTATAAGAACTGCAACAATATGAACAACGGAAAGTTCACTTGTTCACAATGTAAAGGTGTAGACATTTCGCCATTTAGCTCCTATACCAATTAGTTGGCATGCATGTAATTAGCTGATCTAACAATTATCCGACGTATCGCTAATTAGACGTTAGATTAACCAATTATATATTTCTAAGTTAGCTGTGAAGTTCATTTTGTAAAGGCTTAACCTTGAATTCAACAGTGACCAGGTCTTTACATGTTTCAAACAAGGCATATATACGTACAGAGACATACAAACATACAAACACGCACGCACGCACGCACACACACACATACACACACACACACACACACACATATATATATGTATATATATATATATATATGTATGTATATATATATATATATATATATATATATATATATACATACACTGTGCACCATTACAGATAGTTTTCAAAACTGTTTTCTACCCCTTTCATATATTCATTTACTATCAGCCTTGCCTTTTATGGTCAATAAGATAAGTACCAGTTGAACACTGGGGTCGATTTAATTATGTATTCATGCATGTATGCGTGTATACGCACATACACACACACAGGCACACACACACAAACATTGTGCACCGTTACAGATAATTTTCAAAAATATTTTTTACCCTTTTCGTATGGTTTTGCTTTTTATTCGGGGCCGATAAAAAAAAATACCTGTTGAACCCCCTCCTCTCAAAGTTTCTGGTCCTGTGCAGAATTTTGAAAGAAATATCACATCTGGAATAAAAGGAGGCGAGTTAGCAGAATCGTTAGTGCATTGGTTAAAATGATTGGCCGCATTTCTTCCGGCTCTCTACGTTCTGCATCCAAATCTTGAACACGAGGGTCAATGCAACTAACTGAGCCCTCTTCCCCCAAATTTCAGGCCTTGAGCCAGTAACAACAAAGGATCTTATATTACACTAATGCGGCAAATGGCCGAATCCTTAGCACACCGGACAAAATACCTTCAGCTCTTTACGTTGAGTTCAAATGTCGCCGAGTTCGACCTTACCTTTTTCATTCTTTCGAGGTCGATAAAATAAGTACCAGTTGAGCACTGAAGTCAATGCAATCGGCTAGACCCTTGCCCCAAAATTTCAGGTCGTGTCCCGAAAGTAGAAGGAATTAAAGATGGCACTAAAATGATAAGATGGCAGAATCGTTAACATGCTCGACATAATGCGCAGCAGCATTTGTTTAAGCTGTTTACATTCCGAGTTCAAATGTCACCGAAGCCGACTTTGCTTTCATCCTTTAGGGAATCATTAAAATAAGTGCCTGTCGAGAACTGGAATCGATGTAATAAGCTCTCAGCCTCCTCTAAAATTGTTGTCCTTGTGCCAACATTTGAAATCATTCTATATTATACTTTCGATACGGCATTTTAAACTTGTCCCACGAGAGAAGAATTATGTGAAAACAAACTCTCTTTTGTCCGTCCATTCATAAAAGAATCGGGACACAAATTTCCAAGGATATTTTTGTTGGGGTCTGGTATGTGTCTCCTTGAAAATTAATAGTTTAAACCCAGATCTTTTCGAACTCTGATCAAAGATAATCTAAAAGTGATCATCCATCCAAAGGTTTTTAAGGAACATTAATAATTCTATTATCCGATCAATCCTTCGTTATTCTATTGTGAAATAGTGTTATTCGAGGCATATTTGGCTGCTATTTCAAGTAAATAAAATCAGACGTAGAAGCTCCTTATTAGCTCTATTTCCCTATGCAGTTGTCTTTCAAATGTACCAGGGTCACTAACAATCTATGAAACCTAAATATCGACC
The DNA here is from genome assembly GCF_001194135.2 of Octopus bimaculoides. Lineage (NCBI taxonomy): Eukaryota > Metazoa > Mollusca > Cephalopoda > Octopoda > Octopodidae > Octopus > Octopus bimaculoides. Next base: position 9,996,593 of record NC_069005.1, on the reverse strand, counting down.
TGTAAAATATCATCTCAACACACCATCTCAGAGGGACATTAAAGCAGGTAGAATGACAAACTGATAAACAGCAGATATACAGTGTGTGTCCATCACAGGGATTCGAAGAAATACTGCAAGAAACTGATAAAGATGGCAACATTTCCTCTATGTGACAAAAATCCGAATTTATTAAAGTTCTTGTAATAATCCTATCTATAATAGGCACAAGGTCGGAAATTTTAAGGGATCAGGTAAATCGATTACATTGACCCCAGTGTTCCACTGGTACGTAATTGATCACGCCAAAAGAATAAAAAGCAAAGTCGGCCTCAATGGAATTTGAACTCGCCACATAAAGGACGAAATGCCGCTGATCAACTTTCCCCGGTGTGCTAACCATTCTGCCAGCTCACCGCCTTAATCATCCTGTAAAAACGGTTTCATATTTTGGCACAAGATCTGATTTTTCTTTTGTTTTTTGTTGTTTTTTTTTTTGTGCGGAGTGGGGCTAGTCGATGACATCGACCCCATGACATAACTGGTAATAATTTTATCGACCCTGAAACGGAATTTGAACTCAGAACGTAAACACGGACGAAATACCACTAAGGATTTTATCCGGCTGCTAAAAATTCTTCCAGCTCGCCGCCCTAAATGTTCCTGTCATAATAATCTTGAATAATGTGCGTATATACTTTACAATTAAATCTCCTAATATACCTAGACAGAACATTGGAAAGTTCATATTGGCCTGAACGGCTGAAATCCCATTCCATTCCTCACTAATCGACATATATATGCGCAAGAAGACGGAATGACGATGGGTTCTACACTAGGACTTATATAAGCACAGTTTTGCGTGACTGACTTCGAAAACAAGGTTATTCCTAAACGTGCCTGCATCATTTTTACTAGCAACATTGGTAAAGTATTCATTGTAATGGAAAGACGAGAACAGGCAACTAGACTTAATAAAAATTTCGAAAGTAATTCCAACCTCAAATTTATCATACTGAACAGTCCAAACATAAAATCAGGCGGCACCACCACTTCACTCTTAGACGTAGACATTGAAGCATTAAGTCCTAGAGACTCAAGACACAGAGACACTCCTACACACACACACACACACACACCGACATACATATTTGTATATACATATACTAATACACATACGTATGAAATAGTATCTTATATAGTTATATAAAATAGGCTTATATACATAGAGACAGATATATATATATGGTTGTTGATATGCGTATGTATGTATGTGTGTATGTATGTATGTATGTATGTATGTATGTATGTACGTATGTACGATTTAGTATAGTATCACATCACTTCATTCATATATATATATATACACACACACACACATATGTATATATGTATAATACATATATACGTATATAGATATATTGTTTTTATATATATTATAAATATATACGTATAATATATATATTATGTTTTCATGTATAAATATTTGATATATATATATATATATATATATATCATACATAACTATATAGATATGTTTTATATATATATATATATATATATATATATATATATATAT
>NC_069005.1:9993462-9994395 GCF_001194135.2 Octopus bimaculoides | reverse complement strand
TATATATATATATATATATATAGAGAGAGAGAGAGAGAGAGAGAGAGATGTATGTACATATGTATATATATCTGTATATATGTGTGTGTGTGTATATATATATATATATATATGTATATAGATATACATGCATGTATATATGTATATAGATATATATGTGTGTGTATGTATATATATATACGTATATAAATATATATATGTTTGTATATATGTATATAGATATATATATATATGTGTATGTATGTGAGTATACACGCATATGCATGTGTCTATATATATATATATATATATATATACACATACATACAGGTATGTATGTATATCGCGTGACGGAGAGTGACAGGGACAGACTGAGAGTATAATATCTTTCAACAATTGTTTTATATTTTGGTTCCTTGGTTTTGTTTTTGTTTATTGTTTTGTTTTCTTGTATTTATTTTATTTATTTTTTTCATTAGAATATGGCTGCTGTTCAAAATCTCTACAGCTGAAAGATAAATGAGCTTGTCTCTTTATCAAAACTGTCAACGAATTGGCAGTGAATGAAAATAACTAAAACCGAATAAAGACAGCAACACGTGTGGAGATGTAACTAATTTTAATGATACGTAAACAGACATATATTATGGTATGCAGTGACGGTGGCCGGCGGGGTTTCGGTGGAGGGAGTCCTTATCTATCTAGTTCAATGCCTCGCATTTGGATTGTGTCGAGTTCGAACCAGAGGGTAATCCATATAAAAATAGAAACCAAAAAATACGTATAGGTGCAGGAGTGGATGTGTGGTAAGTACCTTGCTTACCAACCACATGGTTCTGGGTTCATTCTTGGGCAAGTGTCTTCTACTATAGCCTCGGGCCGACTAAAGCATGAGTGGATTTGGTAGACGGAAACTGAAAGAAGCCCGTCGTATATATATATATACATATATAT
>NC_069005.1:9990837-9993427 GCF_001194135.2 Octopus bimaculoides | reverse complement strand
TATATATATATATATATATATATGTATGTATATATATATATATATATATGTATGTATGTGTGTGTATATGTTTGTGTGTCTGTGTTTGTACCCCCAACTTCGCTTGACAACCGATGCTGGTGTGTTTAGGTCCCCGTAACTTAGCGGTTCGATTTGCTCGACTAAAGGCGGTGCTCCAGCATGGCTGCAGTCAAATGACTGAAACAAGTAAAAGAGGTACGAGTGACTGTGTGATAAGAAGTTTGTTTCCCAACCACATTGTTCCAGGTTCGATCCCACTGTGTGGCACCTTGGGCCAGTGTCTTCTCCTATAGCCTTGGGATGATCAAAGCCTTACAGGTGGATTCGTTATCCGGAAACTGAAAGAAGCCCCTCGTATATATATGTGCGCGTGTGTCTGTGAGTGTGTGTGTATGTGTATGTATGTATATGTCTCTGCTTGTCCCCTACCACCGCTTTACAACCGGTGTTGGAGTGTTTCCGTCCACGTAACGCAGGGATTCCGGTAAAATATAAAATCAGTCTTAGGATAAAAATAACGTCTTGGGGTCGATTTGTTCGACTAAAACCCTTCAAGGCGGTGCTCCAGTATGGTCGTAGTCTAATGACTGAAACAAGTTAAAGAAAGAAAATAGTAAAAGAATATCGAGTTTATAAAGAAATCAACATTCCTTCCATCATTAATGTCTTTTAATGCATTCGGTCAGTTACAGGCAGCCATTCCTTGCCGGAAATAACGTATTCAACTTCCGGTTGACATGTCCTTTGGCTACAAATAAGTTCTTTTTATGTAAATCGTTGCTGCTGTTGTTTATTTTTTGTTATTGCTTATCTTTCTCTCAGCTGTGATCGCGCAAGCGTATGATCAGAAGCATTCCAACCATGGCCACGCCATGGAAGTGTCCTGAAAGGGCATTAAGGAAAGAATTCGGCCTAAGTATGATCCCCGCTTATATAAACATCGATTATCTGCACCTAACCCTGAGGACCAGCATGTACCGCCAGTTCTGGAAGTCCAATGAGCAAATTGTTTATATTATTTAAGAATCTAGCTGTAATTAGAAACCTAATTACACGCATACTTAGAGGCGTCTTTAATCGGTCAGCGAATGGAGAAATCTTCAACTATAACGAGCAATTAGCGATTTAAGTTAGTATACATACATTCATTCATACATACATACATACATACATGCATGCATACATGCATACATACATACATACATACATACATACATACATACATACATATGGGAGAATTTACGAGAAAAACAAGACGAAGACAGGTGGTGTAAACAACAAATGGATGTATTAGTTTAACGCTCGGGAATAGAATAAGTCTTTAACGCTTCGAGCTACACTCTTCAACTGAAAGGAACACAAAGACATAAGGAGAGAAACAAGGAGAAGAAAAGTATAAATGTAGCGGTCAGCAATCTATCATACATACATACATACATACATACATACATACATACATACTATACATATTATACTGATTAGAAGACTACAGATTTAAGTCATCAGTGGAACTGTAAAGATATGTAAAATTTTCCAAAAATTTGGCACATAAATGCATATGCATGCATCTAGACATGAAAATATATACATAAAAACGCATCCATAAAACAAACATACAAATCTGCGCATACACTGACACCAAATACTGCACACACACACATGCACAAATACCTAGATGATGTTGATAAAAGTTCCAATGAAGGAGCCTTGAATCTTTGTTAGAGTCCGGCTCTTTCTCTATTGACAAGAAATACAGAAATGAAACTGGTTTATAACATACATACATACATACATACATACATACATACATATGTACGTACATATGAACACAAATAAGCCATAACAGTTTCATCGAAAATGCACCAAACAAGGCTAAAGCACATTTCCGTAAATATTCATGTTTCTTTCTAGTTTTGGCACTCTGCTAGAAATTTCTTAATTGAATTGGAAATCGATTATATCCAATCCAGTGCTTGATGGGTGCTTAATTTATCGACGTAGCTATGTAGTAAGGAGCTTCCTTCCCAAACACATGGTTCCGGGTTCGTCTCTGGGTTCAGTGGCATCGTGGGAAAGTGTCTTCTACTATAGCGTCGGACCTACCAAAGCCTTTGTGAATGGATTTGGTACACGGAAACTGAAAGAAGACTGTCGTGTATATATATATATATATATATATATATATATGAGTGTGTGTCTTTGTGACTGTGTTTGTCCTCCCACCATCGCTTGAAAACCGAAATCGGTGTGTTTATGTCCCCGTAACTTAGCGGTTGCGCAAAAGCGACCGGTAGAAACAGTTCTAGACTTACAAAGAATAAGTCCTAGGGTCGATTTCTTTGACTAAAATCATTTGGGGTGGTGCTCCAGCATGGCTAGTCATATAACTAACATAAATAAAAGAGCTAACGAGTAACTCTGTGAAGTCAAAACAACCTGCTCCATCGTAGCTGCGCATGATATGCGTATTAGTGGTTATTTCCATGTTTCTTGAACGAGACGGAATCGTTGTAAAATAAGAGACATCTGCATCCATAATCATATTTTCGACAAAATACCATATATATAT
>NC_069005.1:9985444-9987130 GCF_001194135.2 Octopus bimaculoides | reverse complement strand
ATACCTTTGTTTCAGTTATTTGACTGCGGCCATACTGGAGCACCGCCTCTAGTCGAACAAATCGACCCCAGGACTTATTCGTTGTAAGCCTAGTACTTATTCTATCGGTTTGTTTTGCCGAACCGCTAGGTTACGGGGACGTAAACACTCCAACACGAGCTGGAAGCAGCAACAATTTATTCAATTCATCATCAACAAGTGTGTGCGTGTCGTCTTTGTGTTTGTCCCCACCAATACTTGACAACCAGTGTTGTCTCTGTAACTTAGCGGTTCGGCAATCGGAGCCTGATAGAATAAGAACAAAACTATAAGACAAATTAATGCTGGGGTTGAATTCTTCGACTAAGATGCGTGTCCCAGCATGACCACAGACTGAAACAAATACGAAAAAATGAAAAGAAAACATCATCATTTTTTGATTACCTTTTTATAGCTACCCATTAAAACGCTTGTGGAGGCGCGTGGCCTAGTGGTTAGGGTGTCAGCATCATGATCACAAGATTGTAGTTTCGAATCCTGGACCGAGCGACGCGTTGTGTTCTTGAGCAAAACACTTCATTTCACGTTGCTCCAGTCCACTCAGCTGCCAAAAATGAGTAACGCTGCGATGGACTGGCGTCCCGTCCGGCTGGGGAACACATACGCCATTGAAACTGAGAAACCGGGCCCATGAGCCTGGGTAGGCTTTAAAAGGGCGCATTTATTTTTTTTTTTTATTAAAACGCTTAGCAACAGAGAGCTTTAAAGCAAAGAAACTGTCATTTTCCAAAGCACAAGCCGTTATATGCTTCTGTGCCGTTAAGATAACTCCACACACACATACATAGTATGTACGGCAGACGGTACACACTCTAACATTTGGGCAATATTTTTTTCAGATTTTGACACAAGGCCTGCAATTCCAGCGGAAGAGTTAAGTTGATTCTATGACGTCAGTGCTCATCTGGTACCTATTTTGTCGACCATGAAAGGTTGACAGGCAAAGTTGACCTCGGCAGAATTTGAACTCAGAAAATAAAGTTGGACGAAATGGCGCTAATCATTTTAACCAGGATGCTATCGATTCTGCCTTAACACATTTAGGCAATATTAGTAATATTTTACCATTAATTACAAACTGGCAGATATTTAGGTAAGAAATTTCTCAATAGCTTTATCTGTCATTTTGAACAGTTGAACCATTCTCTATAATTCATAAACCTGTTGTTAGTTCTTTTTATTAAGGTAAATATATAGTAGCATTTGAATAGGCTTCTATGCGTACGTTTATGTATGCATTTGTACGTGTGTGTGTATAAATGAATATATATATGTGTTGTGTGTGTATGTGTGTGAGTGCGTGTGTGTGCATATACATAAATACTCAAATATATTACATGTATATGTTTCTATATGTATGTACGTACGTATGTATGTGTGTATATGTATGTATATATGTATATATCTATATCTATATAGATTTATATTTACATATATATATAGATAGTTATATATATATGTACATATATACATAAATATATTTACATGTTTATATATATATAAATATGCATATATGTTTGTAGATATGCACATATATGCATTTATATGAGTGTACACACACACATATATATTTCTATCTATTTGTCTGTCTGTCTCTCTCTCTCTCTTTCTCTCTTTCTCTCTCTCTCTCTCTCTCTCTCTCTCTCT
>NC_069005.1:9984109-9984890 GCF_001194135.2 Octopus bimaculoides | reverse complement strand
ATATATATATATATATATATATATATATATATATATACGTATGTATGTATACATCCATACACACATATTTGTAGGCAGATTGGTATAGTTGTTATTACTTTAGCTTTCCGATATCCGTTCTGGTACTCTACGTTTTGCGTTCAAATCTTCAAATCTCATTCAAGTCAGCTTTACCTTTAATCCGTTCGGAATCGGTAAATATAATACTAACCCTGGGTCTATATTAACCACGATTCTGCGCCTTCTCTCTCACTCTAATTCTCTGCCTTCCGGAATAAATCGTTTTCAGTCGGACCTGGAGACCGATGCGAGGTCCGGCATACCTAAAGAAACACGCTGTATATCACGTTGGCGTTCCTACAGCGTCTTGAAAACGGCGATATGTGTATGTTTCTCTTTATGATCAGATTTACTGGTTGAATAAAGGACAAAAATTAACCCCAGGACTTATTCTTTGTAAGCCTAGTACTTATTCTATGTCTCCCTTTTGCCGAACCGCTAAGTTACGAGTACGTATACACACTAAAATTGATTGTTAAGCAATGGTGGGGTGATAAACAGACCCAGAAACATATACACATATACAGATATACGACGGGACTCATTCAGTTTTCGTCTACCAAATCCATTCACAAGGCTTTGGTCAGTCCGAGGCTATAGTAGACGACACTTGCCCAAGGTGTCACGCTGTGGGACTGAACCCAGAACCATGTGGTTGGTAAGCAATCTAATCTAATTACCACACAACCACTCCGATATATATATATGTATATATATATAT
>NC_069005.1:9979788-9983733 GCF_001194135.2 Octopus bimaculoides | reverse complement strand
TATATATATATATATATATATATAGAGAGAGAGAGAGAGAGAGAGAGAGATATGTGTGTGTGTGTGTGTGTGTGTGTGTGTGTGTGTGTGTGTGTGTGTGTGTGTATACATATATGTATATGAATACATGCATATACACACACGCGCGCATATATATATATCTGCTTGTATTAATGTTTGTTTCTATATTCAGTTATAATATAGACAATTTAACATTTTGCGGAGGACAAAGTTATTACTCTTATACGCGAACCTTGTTAGCAGTGACTTCGAAGTTTCGGCCAATTAAGCCACCGTCGTATTCACTGTCAAGAACATTCTTGTTGAAGAGTATGTCTGTCTGTCTGTCTGTCTGTCTGTCTGTCTGTGTGTATGTATGTGCATGTATGAATGAATGTATGTGTGTATGTGTGCGTGCATGTATATAATGTTCATATAGTTTCTTCATGTAAATATTCATTCATTCTTTAAAATGAATTCTTTTAAACACCAGACATCAACTACTCCATTATTATTTTATTATTTTGTTGTTTTTTTTTAAAAATACTTTTGCTATTCTTTTGTAAACGCAATAACGCCAACACCGTTACGCATGAAAGCAAACGATGGAATCACCGTTATTAACAAACCCATCCAAAGTAAAAAAAAAGAAAAAGAAATAAAGTATTCAAAGAATACGATATTCCCCAGGCCAAGAATATTTTCACTAAGACTCCATTATTTCTAGTCAACCATCGGGCAAATTCTAAATGCCTTTCTTTATCTTCATGCGTAATTCGATGTAGCAACATAAGATTGCATGACCATAATCCATATGAATGGAATAATCTACATACGCTTCTTTGGGGGATGTCACAATCTCTAACTAAAGAACTGAAACTTGTATGGCCATTAACATTTGAATTAGGAATTTTGCACACTGCTTGCAATAATCCAAGACTTCTCTTTTCGTATCTTAAGTGAGGGCCAATCGTGTCTCTGAACATCATTCAAAGATTTTGTTTCATCAAACGTTCTCTTAATGAGATTTCCAGTAGCTTTTTGTTGTAATTAGATCTTTGTGCACACCAGGATGAGTTTCATAGTGACGCGATGTCGCCATTGCACACTCGTCATTTTCCCAACAATAACAACAATAAGGATAATTTGAATATCGCATGTGGAGTGTGAATTAATTAGAAACTGGTGAAATGAATATTTTAAATAGTAAAAAATAATAAAATTTTCATTTATTGATGTTTATTTGTAGTTAGGATGTTGCTCTTATTGACTGCAAAATTCCTGGTTTCGATTCTTGAGCAGAGAAATGGCGTTGTGTTCTTTAGCAAAACACTTTATTTCACTTTGATCTGCGATGACTTTAACAAAACCTAACGTGTGGCACACTGTACATTTATACGGGCAATGTCCTTTTGATGGCTGGAGTGAGCTTATATACATCACAAACATTTGATTGCTATAGACACAGCCGTAAAGGGATTACACATGATATAATTTGATGTTTTATAAAGATTTGATGAGGAAGAAAAACTAAGTTATATTGTCAAAATATTAAATTTGACAATGTCTACATTGGGAACAATATGTGACAACAGAATGAAGATTATGGTAAGTGCTCAAGAAGCTACTCCGTTAACTGCATGGACCTTATTTTCCTATAGATCTAATGTATCTTGTTGGCACTCCGTCGCTTACGACGACGAGGGTTCCAGTTGATCCGATCAACGGAACAGCCTGCTCGTGAAATTAACGTGCAAGTCACTGATCACTCAACAGACACGTGTACCCTTAACGTAGTTCTCGGGGATATTCAGCGTGACACAGTGTGACAAGGCTGGCCCTTTGAATTACAGGCACAACAGAAACAGGAAGCAAGAGTGAGAGAAATTTGTGGTGAAAGAGTACAGCAGGGTTCGCCACCATCCCCTGCCGGAGCCTCGTGGTGCTTTAGGTGTTTTCGCTCAATAAGCGCTCACAACGCCCGGTCTGGGAATCGAAACTGCGATCCTATGAGCGCGAGGCCGCTGCCCTAACCACTGGGCCATTGCGCCTCCACTGATCTAATGTAATACTTAAAATGGAACGATTCTTGAGAGTATGGATCGAATCAGCATAATGTGCTGATAAACACAATGACAATTCAAAAAAAAAAGTGAATGTTTAGATGACGATTTTAAGAAAAAGCAAAGTGAAACTTCTAGTGAAAATCCCTTTCTGGCCAGTAAATGCCGGGTTGAAAGGTTTAAGGTGTGAATTTGTACGACATAAAAATGACTAACGAAACTGCGAGTTCTGATACAGGTGCTGCTTCTAATTATCCTGAGCAGTAGAAGTCAAAGTATACAATGTTGATGAAGCTTCATTTTTCTGAAAGTGCATAGAACTTTTATTTCACGAGAAGAAAAATCAACATAAGGATTTCTTTTCTTTCCTGCCTTTAATCCTCCAACTTGGAGTATAGGCCACTTATAATTGAATTCCATGTCGCATAATTTCTCGCTTCTGTACTTATACTCTGCCATGAATGTCCCTTTTTTTCTAGTTCCTTTTGTGTTGATCTACGCCACGAGTTCCTAGGCCCACCTTTCTTTCTATATCCATCCGGATTCCACTGTAAAGCACTTTTGGCTACATTTGGTGTGTCCTTTCTAATTGTGCTACCAATCCACTTCCACTTTTTCTTAAATATTTGCCCCCTAATCGAAACTTGATTCATTCTTTGCCATAGCTCCATGTTGCTTATATGTTCGGGCCATCTGATTTTAAGTATACTACGCAAGCACCTGTTGATGAATGATTGTATTTGTTTATTTGACTTGACTGTTGTTCGCCATCTCCCAGCCCTATACAATAACAACGCTTTTACGTTAGTGTCAGAAATTCTTATTTATTTTGTTCTTTATTGAAATTAAACTTGCGCTCCATACTTTTTTTTAACATAAGAATTTAGAGCTTCCAAAAATCGTTTGGTACTTCTTTTTGAGAATGCAATGGATAACATAGCTGAGTCATGGGATAAAGCGAAGCCTTCAATTTTGAACAGTGCTTTGAAAATACATATGACCAAACTGTATCCGTGACATTACACGTTTTCTATCAATTCCATCGAATTCGGAAAGATATCGTGACACTCGCAAATGATGCAGGATTTGAAGAAATCATGGAGGATGATACGATTGAGTTGCTAGTGCCCCAGAGAGAAAAAAAAAGAAGATGCTGACAATACAGAAGAGGCAACGGAAGTTCCACCTACACCACGTTTAAATTGACTTCAAAAATTATTGCTAAGGAGGAAAGTCAGAGGTTTTTGCTAATAACGATCCTAATCATGAACGTAACATAAAAGCTACGAGAGAAGTTTACGAGATCGGTTCTTATGTTGAGCTGTAGAGAGATGATATGTCATAAACAACAAACAGCTTGTATAAGTTTTTCACCCCTCAAACTGATGTTCGTGATAATCAACTATAAGATAGTAAATGTTGCCCCTCATTCTTTTAGTAACGCTCATTCCACCTCCACTCCAAACACTGTGGTTTGTGGTAAGAACGTACTCCTACGATATTACGATTCTTATTAATTCCCAAACATATTCCTCTTGAAATGTTTTTTGCGTTTTTATTTATCTATATTGGATTACGTGTGTTTAGAAATGGTTATTTTCATGTGTAAAAGTGATCCTGTTGCTTGTTCTCTGTTGTTTTGTGCGCTTTTTTTTTCATTTTCTTTTTCTTCCGAAAATGTCCGTAGGAACGTAAACTCACGCAATAAAATGAGGGTCAACAGAAAAACTAATTTCGCGTTACAGCTTAATTTTCAGGCCGCGCATTACTTCCGTAAAGCAAGGGATTCCTGAATATATATACATATATATATATATACACACACACACACACACATATGTATAGACATAAATACACACACGCACACACATATATATATATA
>NC_069005.1:9972480-9975873 GCF_001194135.2 Octopus bimaculoides | reverse complement strand
TATATATATACAGAGTATATATATATATATATATATATACAGAGTATATATATATATATATATATATATATATATATATATATACAGAGAGAGAGAGAGAGAGACTCAAACAGACACAGAGCAGGAAAGAGAGAGAGAGACTCAAACAGACACAGAGCAGGAAAGAGAGAGAGGGCAAGTGAAAGACATTATATATTTATTGATGCGCGCGTATGTTTTTTGCATGTATATCTGTATGTGCATGTGTGTGTATGTGTTTGAATGTATTAGTCCTTATACATATGCATATACACGCAATCACACGTAGACACACATACCCACGCACCTAGACATACATGCACCTAAGTAATTATACGAAAGTATAAAATGTAAATAGACAAACAACGGGTATCAGGTCAGTTTCTGTTATCACATTTATTCATTTAAATATTGACACAACGAGGAGAGAACCAAACATTAAAGGAATTTAGGTCAGAAAAGGTCAATAAAAGATCAGTTAAGGAATGTTCATAATAATTCTGATACATTATTTACATTATTTTCATTATTTACATTTGACGGATATTTGTCCTCATCTTGTTTGTTGTTAACACAACGTTTCGGCTGATATACCCTCCAGCCTTCTTCGGGTGTCTTGGGGAAATTTATAACCTGGGTTCTTATTCCTAAGGTATTTTTCGATGTTATTATTATTGTTATTGTTATTGTTTAGGTTACTGCTTGGAATTGAACTCGGAAACTTGGGGTTAGTAGCCCGTGCGAACATTTGCGGAACAGTTATACTGTAAATCTAAATTATTGGTATTAGATAAAGCTGGTAATCGTAAGTAGATTTCAAACTGGATAAGAAAAGAAAAGGAAGATTTGCAGACAGTCGTTTACAGTTGTTCCTTCTCATGATTGTTAGTTTCTATCTATCTAACCTCATCTATGTCTTATATTCTCCTCCTCTCTTCTTTTAAGCTTACCTTCATACACTTCCTTGAACTAGCATATCATTACTTCCTACTAAAGGTCTGTCTTATTCTTCCTCCGATGATGGAATACATCGCCACTGTAGTGCCGGCTGCTGATCGTTTGCAGGGAAACGTACCATCTGCATATACGTATTCTCGAAACAACTCTTGGCTGTTAGGTCTGTTCTTTGACAATATGTGCTTTAATCACTTGTAATTATTTGCTTCCTCAGGTTTATTTTCATTGAATTTATTGTTAGGAGTGAGTTTAGGGGTTTGCATTGTTTCTTTGTTTAAGACATTTCTTTCTCTTCTCTCTCGAATACTGGACTATATCAACGATCTATTAAGAAGGAAATAAAAATCCTTACATCCCATTGTATGTTTAATTTAATGTAATTTACTCGTGGTAACAGTTTCAAATAAGGATGAAATGACTTTATGCATAACTACATATGACTAAATGAAAATTTTTGTCTTTAGTAGAAAACAATATTAAACATACAAAGTATGTATATTCTAAGCATCTTCTTCGTTACTCTTCGACCTAAAAATTTAAGCTTCCAGCTACAGCATGTTATCCAGAAGTGATTCCGTCCCTTACAATAACTGCCGCCAGGGAACACCACGTTTAATAACTGAATTGATACTGAAAGTTGCCTATGATGTTATGAATTGTTTATTTGCAATATTTATCTTCTGATCTCATAGAAGGAGTTTTTCTTTATTTTTGAAGGATGTCTATACATTTTTGGTCAAAACCATTTCTCTTATGAAAGGTATTTCATTTTATTTATTTTCGTTTGGAAGTGTTTTGTATTGCCTTTCACAGTTATAGATGTTAGCTTTCATGATCAAATGATTTCTTTATGGGTAACCATGTTACAACATTTCTACGTCCATGTAAGTCTCTGTGTGTCTGCGTGTGTGTGTGTGTGTGTGTGTGTGTGTGTGTGTGTGTGTGTGTGTGTGTGTGTGTGTGTGTACAAATGCTTTGGATTTTCCTCTTGGTCGAATATGAAAGCGTTCTAGATTATAGGATTACATATAAAGATAATTAGATATTTGTCATGTAGAAGAAAATGATAAGCATATTAAGTATGTATTGTGTATGTGTGTGTGGGTGCGTGCGCGAGTGTATGGTGGAGTATGGTGTTGTTTAATGGTGGTTAGCTGGTTAGCTGATGTACTCGGGGTTGTAAGATTGTAGTTTCGGTTCCTGGACCGGGAGATGCGTTGTGTTCTTAAGCAATCACTACATATCCCGTAGCTCCAGTCCTCTCAACTGACAAAACATAAATAATCTTCCGATGGACCCTATTAATCTACGGATCGGAAAGGAGCTTTGATCCTTTCGAGATATATATATATATATATATATATATATATATAATGATTCTGCTAGCTCGTTGCCTTGATGATGATGATGATGATGATACTACTACTACTACTAATAATAATAATAATAATAATAATAATAATAATAATGGCACTTGCCAATGTATACAAACTGCACAATTACAAAAACTGTAAACCACGGCAAAATTTATAAAAAGAAAAGAAAATTTTTTTTAATTCAGAAATTCAAAAATTCAGTACATATAAATATATATATTATTACTTTTTCTATCAGTAATTAAAAATTGAACAAGGTGAATTGGATCTTTCCAAGACCAAGGTCAGCGACCTCATTGATCGCTGCTGCTGATGATAATAATGATAATAATAATAATAATAATAATAATAGCAATAACAAAGTAATATTTGAAAGAAGACTTGTTTGTCCGAAATATCTTAAACCAATCATGTCCAAGATGAAAAATTTTCACATCTGCAGTGTTATAAATATTGCAAATTCTTCACTACCAAATTGACAGGTTCTAACACATATGGGGTTAAGAATATTATCACTTTCAGAATTTCTTGAAAAAGTTTTTAATTCTAACAAATCGAAAGATTGAAAAGAAACAAAATTTTGAAAACAAAAAATTTCTGAAAAACGTTGACAAAATGGATGAAAGATCGTTAGTCAATAAATATATAAGTGTATAAATAAATAGATAAATAATTAAATAATTAAATAAAAACGTAGCTTGTTTCAAAGATTATAATCGCGATATCGTGTTGATAGAGTTGTAGTTAAAATTATCGTCATGTTCAGGCGTTCCCTGTTTGATTCTTAGACGCAGTATTTCTAGCTCTTTAGCCGTTATTAGTAGAAAATAGCAAAGAGAGGTAACTCTGCGCAGGGTATGACACTGGGCAGATATATGGTGTTTTTACACCTTTTCCAATAAGTGAATTTTTTTTGTCTATAGTAATTGCAGTGAATTTGCCTTTAGAAGTTAAAATATGTCACATGCATATTTTAACTAACCTAAATTTCGCACGCGCAGGTGTGTATGAGTGAGTGTGTGTGTGTGTGTGTGTGTGTGTG
>NC_069005.1:9969315-9972470 GCF_001194135.2 Octopus bimaculoides | reverse complement strand
ATATTTATATAGATAGATAGATAGATAGATACACAATTCCATATAATATATGCAAAAACAGTGATACCTCGCAGTACGAATTTAATTTTTTCCATCACCGAGCTCGTCTTACGATTTACTGGTTTTACAAATAAATTTTCCCCAATGAAATTAACTAAAATATAATGAATCCATTCCAGATCCCGAAAACCACTCAAAAATAATTTTTACGGCTTTTAAAACAGAAAAGATGTAGTTACAATTAAAATGATAATTATTAAAAAGAGAATGCAAAAATATGTAAACTGAATTACGTTAAAGATGGGACGATTTGTGCGCTCGTACTGTGGATTTCCGCTTGTACTGCACAACAAAAATTCGCACGAGTCTTGGACTGTACAGCAAATTACTCGTACAATGGGGCTTTCGTACTGCGAGGTTCTACTGTATGTGTAAATACTATATAGAAATGTGTGTTGTGTGCATATCTATCTATCTATCCATGTCTCGTTTCTCTGTTTGTTTTTATCGTTGTTTGAAAAATGTTCGTTTTCTGTTTTCGTTTCTCATTGTGTTTAACGTTTTTTTTTTATGTCCTGTACCCATATATGCATGTATGTATACATATAGATGTAGATATGTACATATATGTATGGATATATGCATATATATTGATATATTATTTATATTATTATATGATATATACTTTTCCAAGTATATATATATATATATATATATATATATATATATATATATATATATATATATATTATCCAAAGTGGTGGAATGGACCAGGTAAAATCCAGGCTACATATGTTTCCTAGCTAGCAGAAACTCGGAAGTAATAATTTCTCAATGAGAGGTACTCCTCTAGCTACTGGGAAAAATTTAAATTACTATTGTTCTTGAAAGTTGTTTTGTATCGAATCCGAAAATGCAGGAGTGAAATGTTTCGCTCCCTCGAAATTGCTGGCTTTGTGCCAAAATTTGAAATCATTATTTGACAACTCTGCCAATGTCGGTCGTTTTCACTCTTCGTGCCAGCTATACTTGTTTAGTTTTCATAAAAAAGCCATTTAACCGCTTTTTTTTTTATTCAGAGCAGTTTGTCCTAAATACCCACGCTTATTTTCAGACGTATAGTCAGCCCTTGTCTTATACGTTAAGAGTAATTTCAGGCTTTCCTTTCATAAGATCCAAATTACTCTATTGGTTGAAAAATACTGAGAATGTGTATCGTATATAATGCTTAGAAGCGAAGGAAATACGTCTACTGTATCACATGCAATGCACATAAGAGGCAAACGTTTAACCAGCAACAAACGTTTGAAAGTTAAATTAAAGCACAAAATATCACTATGAACAATTTATTCAATAGAATAATAGCAATGCTCACACAATTCTAAACATTTAGAATTTAGTAATTTGTTTAAAATCCTTCAATTAAGACAAACTAATTTCATCTATGTTTTTCATTGAAATTTCGTTATTAAATTGTTCCAGTTGTGCTTTGACCTATGTCTAACCTCAATCTTCATTTAGTTTCACACATTATTCGTGTTTATTTGGTAAGAAATCTCTCTGTATGTTGGCCCACGTTAGGGCTAAACACTCTGTTCTAACATTCTGTACAATAATTATGGTGAAACAAGCGTTTCAACAGACTAATTTGCATAATTGTGCAATTATATTTTACACTCTGCTATATTAAAGACAGTATATTGAATTATTCACTAATATTTGAACAAATCAACTCAATGAAATAATGTTTGTACACAAATCTCATATTAAAGTTTTACAAATCTTTTAAAAATTCTTTTTCATTAACCATCTCATCAGAACCAGTGTGAACTTTCCCATTAATAGCAAATAAATCTCGCGTATTAAGCTTCCATTTGGCAGGTACTGATTCCGTTCAAAATATTGAATCTTGGTCGTCATTGCTGTGATACTGAACAGGAGTGGAGGCGCAATGGCCCAGTGGTTAGGGCAGCGGACTCGTGGTCATAGGATCGCGGTTTCGGTTCCCAGACCGGGCGTTGTGAGTGTTTATTGAGCGAAAACACCTAAAGCTGCATGAGGCTCCGGCAGGGGATGGTGGCGAACCCTGTTGTATTCTTTCACCACAACTTTCTCTCGCTCTTTCTTCCTGTTTTTGTTGTGCCTATAATTCAAAGGGTCAGCCTTGTCATACCCTGTGTCACGCTGAATATTCCCGAGAACTACGTTAAGGGTACACGTGTCTGTGGAGTGCTCAGACACTCTCATGACTTCTGATTCTAACTGGTTGGAAGTGTTGACGTGTACATGTTTTGTCTTGATGTAAAAGATGGGATACTTCAAATATTCTGCTCACTACAACAGATTTGCTGGTCAGTTGCTTTACCTTAACCAGTTGATCATGTCCGTTAATGGCTGACAATAGGCGCATCTCTGATCACCAGCAGGAGTAGTTGGGTAGCATCATAGACATGTACTGAGAGGAATTCTTTGAGATTTGAAAAAGTCACTTCTGGAAACGTGGAGGTTTTTCGTTCATCATGAATGGGCTACTCGACCTGAAGAAAATTCTAACTGATCCTCAACTTCAAGGTCATACCCTGTTTATCTTGACATGAAACCACCATGTTGTGTACAAGTGGTTGTGATGCATGTGCCTGGTGTAGTCATGATGGGTATCCGGGAGTATACGGGTGTAGTCAGATGGGTAGTCATGACGGGTATACGGGCTTCGTATATTTGTGCCCTTATGTGACTCTGATGACATGCATTGATCTCTCACTCCATGATGATGATGATGATGATGACCATGATGATGATCATGATCATCATCATCATCATCATGGAATCGTAATAACAGAATGAGAAAATAATAAAACAAAAATATAAATGAAAAACAGAAAAGCTATTACCTAAAATGATAACAAATGCTCTGGTATTTCCGTTTATTTGTAAGGTTCATTCGTTGTATGATATGGCAACAACTGCATTACTAGCAGCAGCGGTTGCCGCAGCAGCAGCAGTGATGGTGGTAGTAGTAGTAGTAGTAGTAGTAGTAGTAGTAGTAATGGTGCCTTTTTTTATTCAATACATTGATTGTTCTTATAGTTAATGTTAAATCCAAAATTTAAATAACATAGAATACACACGAACAACGATTTTTTATATGTATATAT
>NC_069005.1:9960061-9964806 GCF_001194135.2 Octopus bimaculoides | reverse complement strand
ACAATTTACTCTTTTACTTGTTTCAGTCATTTGACTGTGGCCATGCTGGAGCACCGCCTTTTAGTCGACCGAATCGACCCCAGGACTTATTCTTTGTAAGCCTAGTACTTATTCTATCGGTCTGTTTAGCCGAACCGTTCCGTTTCGGGGACGTAAACACACCAGCATCGGTTGTCAAGCGATGTTGGGTGGACAAACACAAACATATACACACACATACATACATACATATATATATATATATATATATACGACGGGCTTCTTTTAGTTTCCGTCTACCAAATCCACTCACAAGACTTTGGTCGGCTCGAGGTTATAGTAGAAGACACTTGCCCAAGGTGCAACGCAGTAGGACTGAACCCGGAACCATGTGGTTGGTAAGCAAGCTACTTACCACACAACCACTCCTACGCCTATTTAAGTATCTTCAGTAAATAAAATGCATCAAACTTGAGCAACTTCGGCTATTTTCAATCCAACCAGTTTTAAATGTCATGATGATGACAGAAATGCCCTTTATACCCTTAGCTATTAAAAACACAACACCTTTCTGAGGTCCTTAGCCTCATACGTGTCTCATATTTGTGGAAATTTGTCTGTAGATATGTCTACGCCGTGCTTCATTTAGCATAACTATCATTGCAAACCAAGTGAGACATGTTTTGTTGAATCTTCAGCTATTTGTTACCAAAAAAAACTGGTATTTGAACGCGCCCTTAATCTTTTAATTGTGATGTCACATGGGTCATTTGGTTCTTGAACATCCAGCATTGGGATCAGATCTGGACGAGTATTTGCTATATGCTAATAGTTGAACATTGAAATTTTAAAAGAACTCAAACATTTTGTGAACTTACAAATCTTTCATTTGAACTGAATTTAAAGTAAAACCATATTGGTAGGGTAATAGCATATTGGTAGGGTACCAATAAATGCTTTATTATTATTACATTATTCCACCCCACCTTACCCCGCTCTAGATTTGGGATTCAGATCTAATTAGCTTTACGCAGGAGCTACTTTGAAGGACCGCGCGGATTGCGGCTTTTAAGCTAGTATTGAATAGAATTGATGGCAAATATCACTATCTGCTGAGCAGGTGAACAGACAAGAAACCGTCAACGGCCTGTATCAAGCGGTTCAGTTAGCGAACTACTGCTATCATCTGCGTGGAGGCGCAATGGCCCAGTGGTTAGGGCAGCGGACTCGCTGTCGTAGAATCGCAGTTTCGATTCCCAGACCGGGCGTTGTGAGTGTTTATTGAGCGAAAACGCCTAAAGCTCCACGAGGCTCCGGCAGGGGATGGTCGTGAACCCTGCTGTACTCTTCCACCAAAACTTTCTCTCACTCTTTCTTCCTGTTTCTCTTGTACCTGTATTTCAAAGGGTCAGCCTTGTCATACTCTGTGTCAGGCTGAATCTCCCCGAGAACTACGTTAAGGGTACACGTGTCTGTGGAGTGCTCAGCCACTTGCACGATAATTTCACGAGCAGGCTGTTCCGTTGATCGGATCAACTGGAACCCTCGACGTCGTAACCGACGGAGTGCTATCATCCGCAGTTATGACGTACGAGATATTTCACTTAGCGACAGACTAACGTGTCTAAAACCCAAGCCAGACGTTCATGCTGCATCGGTCGATCGGGACATTTGAGCTGAAAGAATTGCATTGGTCTGAGCAAGTCACTCGACCGGATGATGATGGTGATTAAAGGAAATAATCGATTTGTCATTGTTCGGGTGAAGGCAGATCGTTTAGTGACTAGAGTATCGGGCTCACAATCATGAAGTAGTGAGTTCGATTCCCGAACCGGGCATGCGTGTTGTGCTCTTGAGCAAGACACTTTATTTCATATTACTCCAGTTCACTCAGCTGTAGAAATGAGTTGTGATGTCACTGATGCCAAGATGTATCGGCCTTTGACTTTCCTTTGAACCTCGTCCTGGATGATCTGTAGAGCTCGACGTCCTGAAAACCCTGCAAACCATCGTAACTGTTGAAGAACTAACAGAGAATCTTGGATTTACTCATTCATTGACACCTGTGTTCCATCGGAGAAGTCAGCAAATTGAGTTAATGGGTTCCTCACAAACTTTCCGAGTGTAACCGCATGCAGAGTATGAATGTGTGCTTTTTATCTCTCCGCTAGAGATATAAATATGCACGTTCGAACTGGGGAACAAGCTGATATAATTTTTTATTATCTGTCCGGTTATTCTTAAGACACATTCCAACTGGGAACGAGCTGATCTAGGTGTATACACACAATTTGGACAGATAATAACAGTACAATTTTACTTATCAATGCTCAATTAGTAGGTAACGTCGCTTTTTCTTGTCCATTATTGTCATGTCTGGTCTATTATTTTCTAGCTTTTTGTCCGTTTGAATAGATAAGTCTCACAGAATCTCGCAATTCTCCAACTCCAGCACTCTTTCAATCCGATGTTCATACCATGTGTCACCAGCTTGAAATTCCCAGTTTGTTATTTGCAGCTTTTGATGCTGGAATGTTGTTCTCTTTGAAATGGTCCCCGAATGCATAAATCACTATAGCTACCACACTAATCTTTGAGTTCTCTGGGTTCTTTACACTTTTAATCCTAAGTCTTGGTACTTCCCGACTTTCTCGTTTTCTGTCTTCATAATATTCTGGTCTGCAGGTATAGCTGCGTGGATGTAGGTTCATTCTTTAGACATCCCCAACAGGAGAGCGATATCTGGTCGGTTATGTTGCAGCTTTTTGTCTGTGTATATTATCATATCCCATGTGAGTCTCACCTGGTCATTCTCTGCAACTAGCAAAGGTTGGTGCTCATGCCACATGTTGGAACATTTTAGCCCATACTTTTTCCACAACTCGCAGTGTATTCGCATTACTACTTTGTCAAGGCGTTTTTTGTACTCCTTTTGAGCTAGTTTTGAGCATCCACTAATAATATGTCTATCGACCCCGAAAGGATGATAGGCAAAGTCTACCTCCGCGTAATTTGAACTCAGAACGTAAAGTCGGACGAAATGCCGCTAAGCATTTTTGTCTGGCGTGCTAACGATTCTGACAACTCGACGCCTTTAACAATGGTGATAATAATTAAAACAAACGAAAAAGCTCGAAAAAAAGTCAAATATAAATATAAAAAACAAACAAGGAATAAAATATATTTTTTAAATGCGTAAAGAATGAATATTTTGTGAAGAAATATACTACTTTTGTTTATTAATGAACATACATACCTGCATACATACATACATTTATATGTATATATGTGTGTGTGTGTATGTGTGTTTATGTATGTGTGTTTATGTATTTATGTACGTATGTTTGTATGTATGTGTGTGTATGCATGTATGTATACATATATGTCTGTAAGTATGTATTTGTGTATGTGTGTGTATGTATGCATGTATGTATGCTTGTATGCATGCATATGTGTGTATGTATGTATTTATGTATGCATGTATGTATATGTGTGTATGTATGCATGAATGTGTATGCGTGTGAATGTGTGTATATATATATATATATATATATATATATATATATATGTACTTCGATATTTCCAAAACTTTATTTACTTTTATTTTTAAAGGAAAAAGTCTTAATTTCCAGTTGATAATTGCATTTAGTTATTCTGTCATGGCGCAAAGGCAGATTAAAAGCACTCTAATAATAATGTTCATTTAGAGTTTCTGCCAGCTAATCGGTTAAGTAAGATGTAGATAATGAGATTTCACTGAACCGTATATGTCATTATCTTCCACGATTAGCTATTCCAGCGTGTTTTGGCGGGGCTTCCTTCTTTCACTCCTTTCTTTCTTCCTTCCTTCCTTCCTTCTTTCCTTCCTTCTTTCTTTCTTTCTTTCCTTCCTGCCTGTCTCCCTTTCTTCCTTTTTGCCTTTCGTTCCGTTTTTTCTTTTTCTTCTGCTTTTCTTCCGTTCTATTAATTACTCTGTTCACTTAATAATGGTGATAATAATAATAATAATAATAATAATAATAATAATAATAATAATAATAATAGTAATAATAATAATGATAATAATAATAATAATAATAATAATAATAATAATAACAACAATAATAATAAGGATGATGATGAGGAGGAGGAGGCGGCGGCGGAAGAGGATGACAATGATAGCAATGATGATGATAATAATAATGATGATGATAATGATGATGACGATCATAACAATGATGATGATAATAATAATGATGAGGATAATAATAATAATAATTATGACGATGACAATGACGATGATGATGTTGATGATGAGGATGACGATGATAACAATAATAATAATAGTAATAATAATAATAATGATGATAATGATGATAATTTCTTTTGTTTGCAACGACGACGATGGTAATGCTGACAACGTGAGCGACTACGGCGATACGAACGACGATGAAGATGATGTTAACGTCAATTATTATTATTATTATTATTATTATTATTATTATTATTATTATTATTATTATTATTATTTTATGTTTGACTTTTGTTTTGCATTTGTACAAGTTGGATCCAAGTCTCACCCAGAGACCTCAAGAGACAACAAGTTAGAAGTTCATGTAGGTGTTATGCCTAGGGTACCATATATTTGGATTTGTACAGTTTTGTTCAAGTGAATGTTTAAGAAACCATAAGAAAATTATGTATTTGCTTTAAAATTTGAGATCACATAGACAGTATTTTACGTAGGATATGGGCAGTTCCCATGAGCACTATCTTTTGAACTTCAG
>NC_069005.1:9954635-9957223 GCF_001194135.2 Octopus bimaculoides | reverse complement strand
GGATCGATGTAATCGACTTACTTCCCTCACTCGAACTTGCTGATCTTGTGCCAAACTTTGAAATCAATATTTATTAATATTAATTAATATTAATTGTGAAGGCCCATGGCTCAGTGGTGACAGCGTCGGGCTCGCAGTCACGAGGTAGCAAGTCCAATTCCTAGACTGGGCTGTGGGTTGTGTTCTTGAGCAAGACACTTTATTTCACGTTGCTCCAGTTCACTCAGCTGTAGAAATGAGTTATGACGTCACTGGTGCCAAGCTGTATCGGCCCCTTTGTCTTTCCCTTGAATAAGGTCGGTGGTGTGGATAGAGGAGTCTGGTATGCATAGGTGACTGCTGGTTTTCCATAAACAACATTTCCCGGACTTTGCCTTGGAGGGTAACATTCTAGGTGCAATTCCATGCTCATTCATGACCGGAAGGGGGTCTTTATCCCCTTTTTTATTATTTATTTGTCGTCATAAGAATTTATAAATATCGAGAGAAGTTGAAATAAGACTCTTCCTATCCAAAAGGGTTTTGCAGCCCAATATTTGCATGATATTATTTATATAGCTTTACGTATACATATAAGCCTTTTATTACAATCACATTAAAGCTAAACCTTGATTATCTCAAGCAGTTATCAACAGTCACGTACCGACTCCTCCGTTTTTCTTACAGACCAATGAAATGTATTATTTATTTATTTATTTACTCATTTAATTATTTGCTAAACTCAAACCCTCTTCTCTATAATATTTATAATCGATTGAAAACCCGGAAGAAGTCACGTTTGCAAAGTATCAGCCGCAGTAAATTATTTCTTTTTAAACTCGTGTAACGTGTAAATTTTCCCTCGTATTTGCACACACTAACCACATACATTACACACAAACACGCACATTTGTGTGTACACATATATGTGGGCTTGTATGTAAATTCATATATAGACACACATATATATAGTTGGAATTTACAAAAAGAAAATCAAAACAAAAGACGATGACGGGTGTGTAAACAACAAACAGATGTGTTAGTTTAACGCTCGGGAAGTGAGAAAGTCTTTTACGTTTCGAGCCTACGCTCTTCAACAGAAAGGAACACAGAAATAAGCAGAGAGAGAAAATAAAAAGATTTAGTGTCTAACGATCAATCATGGCGATGTATATACATATATAAAATATATAGGGAGAGATAGATAGATAGCTATATACATATTTGTGTGTGTGTGTGTATATATATATATATATGCGTGTGTGTGTGTGTGTGTGTGTGTGTGTGTGTGTGAGCATACATATAGTATGAGCATACATATATACACACAAACATACATATATACATATATATAAATATATAAATATATATAACTCCATATAAATAGATATGCATATATAGATATATATGCAAACGTTTTTCAGTGTCCGTTCCTGTGTGTGTGTGTTCATTGCTTTGAAATAAATCGTCTCAGAGCTTCCGCGTAATGAACGTCATTCCATTTTTGACCATTCCATCTACTGCATATGTAGATCCACATACTAAGCAACGCAACATATTCTCTTCATTAAAGGCGGTATGGCGTGATACGAGGACGATTTCGATACTGTTTCATGTAGGAATATCTTTGTACACTACTATATACGCTTCTCTGTTTTGGATCTTTCATTGTTTCTTGTTTTATCTTGCAGAATATATGAGACGTGTGGTGTTTGTTTAACTTTGCGTTGGTATTATATGAGAAGCGTTATAGCGGTCCGGGTAAACGATTACATAAGAGTATCTATTAGAGATTGGGTGAGTATATGCGTTATTTCTTGTTATGCTATGCTATTCGAGTATTGCTCATATTTGATGTAAAAGCTTTTTATATTTACTGGTAGCTGATTGCGTAAAGAATATAAATTGTTTATGGAATATGCGCAAAAAAAAAATGAGAGATGATACTCAACACATACAGACATCTATAAACATACACACATACATATACATATACATATATACACACGCCACGAATCTTCTCTCAGCGAATGACAAATTGGCAATACTGCGAAACAATCCGATTCATACAGACAAGAAGATAAGGAAAAATCGTGCAGATGTTTTGGTTAAAGGCTATAAAAATGTCCCCTAATCAGCTTATCGATTCTAACAGACAACAATATATCATTAAAAGATAATATGGAAGAGAACTATGCAAATATAAAGACCTGGAAATAGAGATAACCAGAATAATAACGTGGATACTGAAAACAGAAAGAGTCCCTTTTAATCTATTGCATCCGTAATAATGATAAGACACCGAAGATAATCCATAAATATATATATATACACACACACACACACACACACAGAGGCACACATACAGATATGTATACATACACACATATATAGTTATATATATATATATATATAAGTATACACACATATATATATATATACATACATATATATATATATATAAGTTTACACATATATACACAAATATATATATATATATACACATACATAGATATATATAGATAGATATATATAAATATGCATTCATATATATATATATATATATATATATATATATATATACAGATATACATATATAGATATATATA
>NC_069005.1:9950114-9953576 GCF_001194135.2 Octopus bimaculoides | reverse complement strand
TATATATATATATATATATATATATATATATATATATATATATATATATATATATATGCGTATATATACATGCATACGCGTGTGTGGTGTATGTGAGTAAATAACGTCAGTGCTACCAATAAAATGTAATAGAATGGAAATACATTTGTTACAAAAAATATTAGGTGTTAATTTTGACACAAAAACAGTTGAACGAAAAGAGCAAATCTTATGTGAAAACAGACACAGTAAGGACGATAAAAATGTTTTTGGAATTATTCCGATCTCTTAGCATGGCTTTGTGGATAAGAAACTCACATTTTAACTACGTCGCTTTGGATACCGTTCCACTATGTGGCACCTGGGGCGAATAGTTGTCTGCTATAGCCCTCGATCTAATCCATGTCTTGTGAATGAATTTGGTTGAGAGAAAGTGTGTTCAAGGACTGCGTATGTATACAGACTCGCACATGCACACACACTCACGTACGCACACACACGCACATACGCACACACACACTCATATATTTAGTTGAAATTTATAGAAAAGGCAAAAGACGAAGTTAGGTGTATGAACAACAAGCAAGTGTATTAGTTAGACGCTCGGGAAAATGAGAAAGTCTTTTACGCTTCGAGCCTACGCTCTTCATCAGAAAGGAATAAGAGAAAATAAACAGAGAATGAAAATTTCTTCTTGTAGATTTCAACGTCGTATATGTATGTATATATGTACATATGTATATATGTACATATATATATATATATATATATAACCAAGATCGTGAGTGCAAGACCATAACCACAGGGCCACGCATTTCCGCAGGTCTTCACGCAAGGTCGTTGTTGTTTTTTTTTTCTTTTTTGTCGGAAACATAATCAATATCAATACTGTTAATTCAGGTTTCTTTTACCGGTAATAAAAATAATGATTCCTAACATCAGCATCTCTTTGTAGAGAAGAGGCTGTCGTTTAAACCAGCTCAATATTTGACTGATACAAGGCGGCGAGCTGGTAGAATCGTTAGCCCACCGGACTAAGTGCTTAACGGCATTTCGTCCGTCTTTACGTTCTGAGTTCAAATTCGGTCATCCGGTTGTAAGTTCGTCGTTTCGATTCTCAGATCGAGAGGAACATTGTGTTCCTTGAATAATGTGTGTACATGCATACAGACAGACAGACAGACAGACAGACAGACAGGCAAACATATATACATACATATATATATGTGTGTGTGTGTGTGTGTGTGTGTGTGTGTGTGTGTGTGTGTGTGTGTGTGTGTGTGTGTGTAGACATGCATACGTACTTACATACGTATGTATGTACGTACGTATGTATATGTATGTATATATATGTATCTACAAATACTTATATACATACATACAAATGCCGGGGGCGATAAAATGAGAATCAATTGAGTGCGGAGATCGATGCGATCGACTTACTCCGTCTCTCACGAAATTGCCGGCCTTGTGCGAAAATTTTAAATCTGTATTTGACTGATAATTCCTTTTATTAATTCCGTAGATTTGAACTCAGAGCGTAATGACACGGAACAAACAGCATCGCATTTCGTCCGATGCTCTAACGATTCTGTCACAATCCCATTTATACTAGCTTTCATCCTTGATTTTGACTTGGAAACAATGCCTGGATCTTAGGCCTGGGAATCGTCGATTATATGGATTCCAATACAGTGCCACTGTATAATACCTTGAGTAAGTATCTTCTGTTATAGCCCTGAGCCGACAAGAGTCTTACGAGTGGATTTAATAGACGGAAACTGAGAGAAATCTGTCGTCTGCGTGTTCGTATATGTTTCCCACCACTTGTTGATAACCGGTGTCGATTTCTTTCATGCGGCTCGACAATAAAAGACCGATAGAATAAGTGTCAGGCTTAGAGAAATATCATAAGTAGTGGTGTTGATTTATTTGACTGAACCTTTGTAGGCGGTGCTCCTGCTTGGCTGCAGTTTAACGACTGAAAGAAATAAAAGGTAAAGATGAAAGATGGAAGTTATATATTGTCGTGGACTCTTCTGCTTTAAACAACAGATGAGGTTTTCGCAATCTCTGGCTGAACAAACCGCTCAGATGATTTGTTTATAGTGATCAAACGTTTGTATTGTACATTAACTGACTCCCTCCATCAGATCCACATTGCCTGTACGCGTGTACGATGTATCACATGTCAGATGTCGAAGTAACCGCACTTAATTTTTATCGAACCTTAAAAGGGTGAATAGCAACCGAAGCAGATACCAAAAGCCATTTCTTCCAACGCTCTAACGATTTCGTCCTTCCACTGCTCTCACTGAGTTAGATAATGGTATCTTAGTTAGGTTTTGCAGGAACACAAAATAGGTAGGTTCCTCAAAGCCTCAACCCGCTTTTTAATAGGTTCTACTCAATAACGTGTGAAGGCATGTAAACTGGCGATTTAAGGCGTCGGTCATCCGGTCGTAAGTTCGTCGTTTCGATTCCCAGATCGAGAGGAACATTGCGGTCCTTGAATAATGTGTGTGCATGCATACACGCATACGTACATACAGGCAGACAAACATATATATATATATATATATATATATATATATATATATATATACACATGCATACTTACATACGTACCTACATACGTATGTATGTACGTATGTATATCTATATATATATATATATATATGTATGCATGTATATGAGCATATATGTACGTATGTATGTATAAATGTATATACATACGTATGTATATATATATATATACATGCATATATATATACATGTATGTATATGTATACATGCATACGTATGTATGTATATATATGTATATATGTTTGTATGTCTCTTACAATAATTAAAAAATAGAAGATATATATATATATATATATACATACGTGCATACATACTTATTTACATACATACAAATATATATATATATATATATATATATATATATACATACATAAACATACGTAAATACTTACACATATATACATACGTATATATATGTGCATGTGTGTGTGAGTGTGTGTGTGTGTGTGCGTGTGTGTGTGTGTCAGAAAGAAAGAATGAACTAGCAAACCAGGTGGTATCACTTTAGCGCACGTAATTTATAATTCAAACATAATTGCAATGTTGTTAGAGTAAATAAAGGATTATGAAATAATGTGTGATGTATGTTACAGCTGTTTCCTGAATAGCTGTGCCTATGGCGTATATGGTGCAAATCTTATTGAGCAAAGAATTCCATATTACTGTCAACTACTTCATCTACAGAGAGGAATGATGAAGGAATGTCCTAAATAAACGATCTCATTTTTCATATGTGATGTAATGGTGTTGCAAAATTTGACTCCTGCATATTAATTTCCATTATGGCCTTTAGATTATATCAAACTTTTCATGCACCTATTTATAAATTTAAGGAAGTTATTAAAAATTGAAACCCATCAATGACCTTTCGGACACCCTGTATATATATATATATAT
>NC_069005.1:9948591-9949700 GCF_001194135.2 Octopus bimaculoides | reverse complement strand
GTTCTTCCCCAGCGATTAAACTCTGATATTGTTTTCGTCGTTCGTTCTACATAATGGCAAATCAACAAGATATTCGCTAATGTGTTCAGGTGAGAGCTGCAAGAGAGAGGAATTTCCACTGAAATTTACGGCTTCTTACGCTATTGATTTAATGATTTAATGAAAGATATCTATTGTTTCATCGATTGGGCCAGTTCTTTTGGAAATCCGTCCATTACTGCCATCCATTTTTGTCCGTATGAACGCCAGGCCATTGTCATTTTACAGCTTCTTATGTTTATTGATTCCGAGAAAGAGGGAAGAAAGAAAGAAAGAAGAAAGAAAGAAAGAATGAAAGGGAAACAAGTGTTGTTCACACTAGTCATCACTGCCAACGACTAATGCTACTATCACCATCAGCAGCGTCAACATCGTCGTCATCGTTATCGTCATCATCATCATCATCATTGTCATCGTCATCGTTTTTGCCTTCATCGTCATTATTATGGACGTCGTTGTCGTCATCATCACCTCTGTCATCATCATCATCATCGTCGACATCATCATCATCATCGTTATCATCTTCACCGCCATCATCATCATAATCATCATTATCATGGCCAAGTTCATCGCCATCGTCGTCATCATCATCGTCGTCGTCGTCGTCATCATCATCATCGTCATCATCGTCGTTGTCGTTTTCGTCGTCGTCATTGCCATCGCTCTTATCATCATCATCATCATCGTCGTCGTCGTCGCAATGCGATTTCTCATACAAGAGTATCGGTAACCAGATTTTTACTCTGCCTTTAAGAAAAAGGACACACACACACACACATGAACACACACCCTCTCACATACACATACACACGGGCGCGCACACACCCTCTCTCTTTCTCTTCCCCACTCTCACATACATTGCCTTTAACATTCATTGAAATACAGCAATGGAGACAGACAAACAGACAGACAGACAGACAGACAGACAGACAGACAGACAGACAGACAGACAGACAGACAGACATGAAGTCGACCGGGAATAGACACTACGAGTGGTACCCTACATTGTTTTGACATGTAATTCAGAGAGAGGAGGGAAGGTGAGAGAGAAGAAGGGAGCGAGAGTGAAA